>NW_015163618.1:367373-376481 GCF_001447785.1 Gekko japonicus | reverse complement strand
GGCCGAGATTGGGGGGGCAAGGCGGGCGACAGAAGGCCGATGCCTCCGTCGCCCGGCCCTCTACAGAATCCACCCCCCAAACCTCCAGGTATTTCCCTCCTTAGAGCTGGCAACCCTACATTCCCCTCAGTGCCTGTTGGTAGGCAACTAAGCTTGGTCCTGTCACCTACTTTGGCCTTTGGGAGAAAACACATTGGGGCCAGTCCTGATAGGGTTGCCAACTCCAGATGGGAAATTCCTGGAGACTTGAGGGATGGAGCCTGAAGAGGGTGAGGTTTGAGGAGGGGTGGGACCTCAGACAGGTACACTGCCATAGACTCCACCCTCCAAACCAGTCAGTCTCACATAGGGAACCATTGTTGCCAATCTCCAGGTGAGGGCTGGAGAGCACTCAGTATTACAACTGCTCTGCAGAAGGGAGGGCAGAAGTCAGCTGAAGTCAAAGGGGCAGATAATGGTAGGTTGGTGGCTAGCTGGGAAGGAGATGGGGTTGACAACTACATGCTGACAAATTCCTGGGGATTTGAGGGGTGGAGCCTGGAGAGGGTGGGGTTTGCAGAGGGGTGGGACCTCAGACAGGTAGAATGCCATAGACTACACCCTCCAAACCAGCCATTTTGTCCTGGGTAACAATTGCTGCCAATCTCCAGGTGAGGGCTACAGATCACTCACAATTACAACTGCTCTTCAGGTAGCAGAGATCAGTTCCTCTGGAGAAAACAGTGGACTCTGTCATTATACCCTGCTGAGGTCACCACAGCAAATTGACACTGTTTGCCCAAAGCCAGAGCACTCCCCCAGAGCCTCTTTCTAGATCTCGTTGTATTGCTTTCACAACGGGCTTTACTGCTAGTGATCTTATATTCTAATAGTCAAACAGGGACCAATCTGCGGATATCTGACTCTATGGCCTGGAGCAACATTGATAGAATGGAGACTTTTCTCCAAACCTGAAGGAACTCCCAAGCTTGCAGAAAAATCCTAAGGCTAATTAAAGTGGAGTTTAAAAAAAAAAGTGGCAGAGAACAACTGACTGTACAAGTGCAGAGAGCTGTTCTCTGAATGCAGGCAGGCACATGAGGAAGAGGGCAGGAAAGGAAGAGAGACAGCTGCACACTGCCAGACTGCTGAGGCTTCAGCCAAGTTTCGGGCGGGCAGAGAAATGGTTGGTCTGAGTTGGAAGGGGAAAGGAGGGGGAAGCAAGGGGGCAGGTGGGGAGAGAGGGAAATTGAAAAGGGCATTATTGACAGGGAAGAAGGAGTGGGGGAGACAGAAAGCAACGGGGCATGAGTGACAGAAAAGTAGTGGAGGAGAAGGAAGG
The DNA here is from genome assembly GCF_001447785.1 of Gekko japonicus. Classification (NCBI taxonomy): domain Eukaryota; kingdom Metazoa; phylum Chordata; class Lepidosauria; order Squamata; family Gekkonidae; genus Gekko; species Gekko japonicus. Next base: position 375,160 of record NW_015163618.1, on the reverse strand, counting down.
AAGGAAAGGCAGGGGGAATGGGATATACTGTAATAATACCACAATGCTGGGTATATGAAATAATCATATAATACACATTAACATTATTCCCCTGCAAAAAACACACATACAAAACAATAACAACAATGACCATGCACCTACTGAAGTAATAGAACAAAGATTGAGTCCAGTGACACCTTTAAAATCAACGCAGTCTTATTCCGGGTATAAGTTTTTGTGTGCATGCACATTTCTTTAGATACATTGAAACAGAAGTCATCAACCATTACATATAGGTAGAGGGTGGTGAGGGTGTTGCCAGAATATACTGTGTCCCAACTGGGGACACCATGGTTTAAAATTACAGCCGGACCACGTGCGCTAGTTGTCCCCCCCACCATGACTTCTCAAGTGCTGAAACATTCCCTAGCTTCAGGGTTTGAAAGCCAAGCCCACACTAGGAAAAGGAAATTTCAGGTGCACATTGGGGAACAAAACATAGTATTGTACATTAAGAAAAACGGGCACCACTGGTATAACATTTTTGAGAACATAATCATGCTCCAACTTATTTCTTCTTCAGGGTTACATTTAGATCTAATGGTTAGAACAATAAGGTTCTTCTTAGAAGGGAAGCAGAATGGATTCTTAAGATGACAACCTTGGTACCACATGGGTTAAATGCAAATACTTCCTGGTTGGCTGTGACTTAGATAAAAGCAGAATGAGAACAGTAAATTTTTTCAAAGCTGGTTTAGTGGGAGGACTGCTGCATTTATATTCCACCAGTCTTTTTGTTAAAAGGGGTTTCTTCATTCTATGAAATAATTTTCAAAATTAATAGCTTGGGAACTCTCTTGTTTTTACATGCCTGCATAAATTGTTCTAACATTATTCTATGTTCCTAGTAGTATTGGTGGCTCTTGATAATTAAGTGCTCCTTGTATACGCTCAGAAGTTCTATCTTTTAAACATGTTTTTATCCTTGGTTTGATATGGGTTTAACAAATAAATAAGAGAAACAGTGAAAATACATTTGTTAACCTTTTCTTCTTTTCTCTTTCATTTTTAAATATGTGTATAGATCCCCCTGAGGAACCTTAATATGGAATGCATAGGAGTATGAATACTTTGGAATAAATTTTTCTTCCCACTACACCATTGTTCTTTCTTCATCTCCGAGCCCACATTAGCAAATCCTGTCACTCTCCTCTCATCTACCTGTCTGGCTGTTGTTCTGCTTCTGAAATATTGTTAAAAACCCTTGTTTAATGTTTTTAGCCATTTACTTTTAAAATTCTTTTTGTTCACATTATTGTCAACTTACATAGTTTTTATCAGAACCTGTGCTCCTTTTCATTCACCTTGTCATTGGCTATTATAGTTTCCTTGGTTAGGGCTTTTAGGGTTGGTGATACCTTTATTAAACTGAGGTATCTGGCAAAGGGAGCTTTGACTCTTAATAAGTTATACCCCCAAACTCTTGTTGGTCTCTAGGGTGCTACTGGACTCGAATCCAGCTCTTCTACTGCAGACTAACATGGCTGCCCTTCTGAAACTGATCTGAGGTATGTATTCTATCTGGGCTTTAACTCATGGTTTCAAATAGTTTCCAAGTATCAAGAAGGATTTGGTTCTCTTCATTTTTCCTTTCAGCCTCCTTCTGCCTAGTTCTCTCGTTTTTGTAAGTTTCTTTTTTTCAAATCAAATGTGATTGCTTTGGACTTTGGGGGCAGCCTTCCACTGACATGGATAGTGAATTTAATAGCATTAATCACTGTTTCCAGCTGGAGTATCATCATCTACAACTTACACCAGGTCTCGAGCTCCACTCAGAACCAAGCCAAGGGTCAATCTGTAGCTGGTTCCATGACCAACTGTTCTCATGCACAGTCATTTATGATATGCAGAAACCTTATCTTTGGGGTATAACTTGAGCATGAATGCACCCATATACAACAAGATACCTACATCATTTCTGACACAGCAGATACCACAGCTGTAGCCAGCTGCAGTGTGGATTGTGCACAACAGCTCCACATTTGTGCCCATTTTGTGTTAAGGAAACCTGTGATAAAGTTTAGATTGCTAGATCAAATTGTACAGCAGCACACTTCTGATGTTTAAGGAACCTTCAGATTTACTTTAGTACTGATACAGTATAACCATTCTACATAAGCTACTTACTGTCACTTGGCAAAAAGTGTGTATTTTTCAACACAGACATCTCAGCCTCTGCAGAGAGTTAAGCAGCATCTACAAATCCTAACCTGTACTCCATGGAATTTGGCAATGCATACTACTAGATACCTCTCCACACAAACCCTTAGCATTACAGGTGCAATACTGTTTTCACACAAGGACCTAATATACACAATCCTTCTATATTTGGCTATGCTCAAAATCATGAGAGAGAGAATACATGCTAAGGCCTACTGAATAAGGGTATACCTGGTTCCCATCTATTCTGCAGACTGGACTTATGAGATCCCAGGAGCCAACAGATTCAAGAGAACTCGTATAACCCAAGAAATCTCCAAATCCTGTAGGATTCTATGTGCTTTTGGTACCTTAGCTCCCTGGTAGACTATGATGTCTGTGTCAGTGTAAGCAAAAGCATGGTTATCTGTCTCCAGCTAACTGTGGACCCCCACCACTCTACTGTTGTGTAATTTCCTGTAGGTGGATGGTCCACTCCACGCCAGACCAACGCGGTCAATTACTGCCTAAATGTTCGGCTCTGTGAATGTGAGGATTAGGTTTCATGCCATTAAAATTAAGTTATTTTAGGTTATTTTAGGTAAGGTAAGGAGCTGCAGTGGCTCAAGTGGTTAAGACGCTAAACAGTCAGTAGTTCAGCAGTTCGAGACCCGGGTGCCGCATGATGGAGTGAGCTCCCGTCTCTAGTTCCAGCTCCTGCCAACCTAGCAGTTCGAAAGCAAGAAATTGCAAGTAGACAAATAGGTACCACTTCAGTGGGAAGGTAACAGCGTTCCATGCGCCTTGGTGTTTAGTCATGCCGGCCACATGACCACGGAAACGTCTTCGGACAGCGCTGGCTCTTCGGCTTTGAAACGGAGATGAGCACCGCAACCCTAGAGTCGGACTCGACTGGCTTTCGAGCAAGGGAACCTTTACCTTTACTTACTGTGTGGTAGCCATTAACGTCTGCAAACTAAAGACATTTGTAGAAGCAGGTCTTGGCCAAAGGAAGCAGGGCGAACCAGGTAAGGTTGTTGCCCATTATTATTTTTTTCTTTTTGCAAATTTTAAACTTCCCTTCATCCTACAGCCCCTCTGTAACACATGGATATTTGTTCAGGGGACACTCAGGGGAATGTGGGAAGCTTCTCCTTCCATGAACTCTCAGTATTTCCAGAAACTTCAGTCCAATTCATTGTTAAGCAGGTGTTTTCAACATAACTATACTGCTAGAATGTCTAGCAGCTGCTGTTTCAGGACAGCATATATCAGCAATTGGAGGAAAGACAGAATGGTATAGCCGCATCTCGTCAGATCTTGGAAGCTAAGCAGGGTCACTACTTGTAAGGGAGCCCACCAAGGAAGACTCTGCACAGGAAGGCAACGGCAAACCACTTCTGCTTCTCACTTCCTTGAAAGCCCCTGGTTGGGGTCACCATACGTCGACTTGAGAGCATTTACATATTTATATAAGTGATCAAAATTTAAAATGAAAGAAAGGTTTTATCAGAGCTCGGTACAGAAAGTGATAACTAAATAATCACATACTGAATGTCATTGTTGCATGTTAAAATTAAGCAATATAGCCTTTTCGCAACCACTTCATTTTAACTAGCTGAAAGGAACATTCAGGGCTCTCAGCAGCTTTTCAGAAAGGCAGCTTTTCAGAAAGGTATCTTGAAAGGAATGATCAGTCCAGGAAAGTCTGGACTTGTTATGCAACAGACAGATCCATAAATAGTTCATTCAGTTTCCTTCTGAAGATCAGCCTTCTTCTGTTGGATACTTTGAGCTTAATCTGTGCCAAGCTTCAGCATGTGGTAGACATTCCTCAGATTTGCCAAGAGGAAAGATGTGGTGCCAAAAGTCAACCAAATGTGTAAACTTTCTGAGTACACATATTACTCCACATTCAAGACACTTACTGTTTGCCTTCCGACTGCCTTCACGGAACCACAAAAGCATTTTGTTTTATGTTATAGAAATCCATACCAAGTATATCGCAAACATGACCAAACGTGGATTTTGATCAGTGGCCAATTATATGAGGGGACAATATATGGAGCATAGCTGGAAAGTCTTGCAAAGATTTTATAATTTTTTTTGGGGGGGGGGGAGATTTCATTATGCAAAGAATTCTTGCTGACTTAACGCAGATTCAAAACTAACATTCTTTAGTGAATAGATCTTAGTGTTTTTCTTTTAATTTTGTGGGGAAAAAATACAGCTAAGACTACTCTTTAAACAAGTGTTTGATTTCCCCACAAGGGCAAGATAGGTTTAAAGATTTAGCTATAAAATCCAGTTAAAGTTGTGGTGCTTAGTAAATACTGAGGCCACCATTTGTATAGGGAAAATATAAGGGGGAAATTTAGAACACAGTGGTTTGTATGGTACTGAAAAGGGACTAGTAGTGAGATATGCATCTCTAGATTGTACTTCCAGAACATAAAGGAGAAGGAAATGTACCCTTACTGTGAACTGTGTCAATTTTGGAAATTTGCATTTCTCCTTTTATTTATTTATTTAATTCGATTTGTATCCCACCCTTCCTTACAGAGCAGGCTCAGGGTGGCTCACTTTAAAAGATTAAAATACAATAAAATAGAAATTCCTTACATACAAACACCTTATAAAATTCATATACTTTACAGATACAATTCACAAATAAGTGCAATTAAAGTGCTAGTGGCGGTAACTCTTGGCCCTGATGTTGCAGATGTAGCAGGAAGTATGGCCAACGGATGTTACTGTTGACATTGCAGGCAGATGTAGTTGTCGTGAAGGGCCTTATCCCAGTTCAATGTTGTTAGCAGTGGCTCCTAATCGAAGGCCTGGTGGAAGAGCTCTGTTTTACAGGCCCTGCGGAACTGTAAAAGGTCCCGCAGGGCTCTGATGTCATTGAACCAGTATGGAGCCGCTACTGAGAAGGCCCTGGCCCTAGCCTTTAAGAAGGCTAACACCCCAGGTCTTTGAGAAGGCTAGCCCATTTTGTTAGCTTTGCATGACCGGAAGCATTTTTTTAAAAAGTTGCTCTATATCTTCTCTCTCATCTATATATATAAAAGAAAGTCCCCTCACCATAAAATCAATGCCCAGGCCAAACCCCTGGACCTAGAAACATGAAATTTGGGGAGAGCATTCCTACCATGATGTAGTTGCTCACTAAGAAGGGATTTTTAAAAGAAATTCTACACCTAAGGGGGGTCAAAAGGGGTAAAATGTGCTCCCCCCATTGCTTCCTATGTGGCTGCCAGGCTGCTGCCTCCTTGCACCCCCCACTCTCTGATTGGTCAGCTGCAGAGTTCAGTGTTTTGAGGTTAAAAAAACAGTTACAGGAGACTGCAGAGAGCTAATGACAGCTGAGGAAATCAGGAATGGCCAACCACCTGTGAGGTGCAGCATTGCTGCTGGCCCAGTCTCCCCATGGCTTCAAACATGCCCCCCACCTCCTACACCTGACAGGCAGTTGTCTGTCAGGTGTAGCAGCAGTTGCAGGGTGCTTAAAGCCATCAGGGAGCCAGCCCAGCCTCCACAATGGCTTGCAATGCCCCCCCCTCCTACACTGGACAAGCAGCTGCCTGTCAGGTGTAGGACAGGGGGTGGGATGTTACAGCCATCAGGGAGGCTTGCTCAGCAGGATCACCTTAGTGCTGCTGCTGGCCCAGCCTCATCGATGCCTTTAAACACACTCCCCCCAAAAAACCAGACAGGCGGGTGTCTGTCAGGTATAGGAGCAGGGCCAGGGTACTTTAATCCATCAGGGAGGCTGCCTGAGCAGAAACACCTTAGTAATGCTGCCAGGCCAGCCTTCCCAGTAGCTTTAGACACACTCCCACACACCCCTCCTCCACCTGGCAGGCAGTTGTCTGTCAGGTGCAGGGGCAGAGTATTGAAGTCTATTGGAGAGGTTGCCCAAGCAGCATCTCCTTAGCAATCCTGCTGGCCCAGCCTCCCCGATGCCTTCAGACATGCTACCCCTCCTACACCTGATAGACAACTGCCTGTCAAGTGTTGGAAGTGGTGTGGAGCCCTTAAAACCATAGGAGAGGCTTGCTTAGCAGGAGTTCCTTAGCGCTGCTGCTGGCCCAGCTTAGTCACACTCCCACCCACTATGGAAATATACTCCAAATTTGTAGAAAAGTGGTTTCCTGTATTAGGTTATTTAACTTCTCACAATGTGGGTTCTAGAAAATTGGTTCATATGAACTTGCTCAATATCTGATTGCTTGGATGTTGTTTAGAATACATAGTTATGTCCCACTTCTTAAATGTACCATAAATGAGAAACATTTTTGTAAAAAAAAAGGGGGGGAGTAACATTTTTGTAAAAAAAGGGGGGGGGAGTATGCCCTGCATACCCCCCCAATCCAATGCCCAGACCAAAGCCTTGCACCAAGAAATCCAAAATAAGGGGAGTGCATTCCTACCATGACGTCAACCCCCACTACAAAGAGATTTCTGAGAAACACGACCCCTAAGGGGGTAAAAAGGGGGCAAAATGTGTTCCCCCAATTGTTTTCCATGCACCTGGCAGGCTGCTCCCTCTCTCTCCCCGCCCCCCTTCATTGGTCAACTGTGTAGCTCAGACGTCTGAGGTAAAACCTGCCTGCTTGCACCCACCTCCCTCTGATTTCTCAGCTGTGGATCTCAATGTTCTGAGGTAAAAACACAGTTAAAAGAGACTGCAGACAGTTGAGGACAGTTACAGACATCAGGGATTCAGGACTTCTGAAGAGACATTTCTCATAACAGCCAGCATGGCAATTGAGTTTATGAATGTTCATGGGGAGATAGTAAAGGACCTTTCTAGGAGCCTGCTGCAGTGTGAGCTCATGAAGCAGCCTGGTGATCCTAGCACCAGAGGGCAGAACCACCGATGTAGTCTACAGAGAGGTCCTTCGGTAGAGAAAAAAAGTATGTATGTCTCACTTCTTCCTTTTCACTACAGTCTTCTCCATTAGAATACCTACAACAAATGTTACCTTTCAAACTTCACATCATCAGTATTATAACTGGACTAGGAGTAATGCCCGTTGTGGAAAGAAATACAATGAGATCTAGAAGGAAGCTCCAGATGAGTGTCCCGACTGTGGCTGGTGGGGCGGCAGAGGGAAGTGGAAAATGGAGGGAGGCAAGCCATGTTTCTTTCCTTCTGCTTAGCTATAAGGCAGGGCTGTCTCAAGTCATTTTGCTGCCCCAAGTGGGTAGAATGGGAGGACAGCCTCATGGTAACAGATATGGTTCTCTCCACCTCTGACTTATTTTTTGAGGGGGAGAGGGGTGTTATGCAGTGGCAGCTAAGGTAGAAGAGCACCTCCTCCTGCGCCATGTTTTCTGGGTTCCAAGGGTCTGGAAAGTAGTTCCATAGCTGAGTACATGGTTGCCAACTCTGGGTTGGGAAATACCTGTAGATTTGAGGGGTAGAGCCTGGGGAGGGCAGGGTTTGCGGTGGGGAGGGACCTCAGCAGGGCATAATGCTATAGAATCCACTGCCCAAAGCAGCCATTGTCTCCAGGAGAACGGATCTTGATCATCTGGACATCAGTTTTAATAGCTGGAGATCTCCAGGTACCGCCTGGAGGTTGGCTTATGTTAATTTGGGG
>NW_015163618.1:361164-366619 GCF_001447785.1 Gekko japonicus | reverse complement strand
CTGCCAGTTTGATTAACTTTCCGTTTGCCATTGGTGATCAGGCAGCCAATTAATTAATGGGCTGTTTTCAACCTTTATGTGTGTACTTGCGTGAGCAGGCTACTTGAAGCCATCATTAGCCAAATCTTGTTGGAGAGATTTTTCTCTTTACTTGGCAAAGATTTTTTGTTTTTGTTATTTAGGGGGAATCAGGAGCCAAGTCCCAGCTTATCAACTGGAAGGCAAGTTCTTCTGATCTCTCATCCTGGAAATGTTTCTGCATTCCAGACCTACTAAGATGAAGCATGTTTAATGGGGATGCAACTGAGAATTAGTAGCCCAGATTATCTCTTCTCTGCTTCCCAACTCTAAGGTCGAATCTGCGTTTGCATTTTTAAATCAGTTTTGTGCTGCTGTGACCGGGGTAATTTTGTAGAAAAAGAGGTGCAGGAGCTCATTAGAATAACTTATTAGCATAACTTATTTGCATACACCACACCTCCTGACATCACCGGAGGTGTGTTAGAAGGCAACACCCACCACTCAGGCTCCACTGGACTGTTTTGGATTGCTAGCTATTGGGGGAGGGGGAAACATGCAGATCTGCCCTCACAGAGGAGGGAGAGCTTGTACCTGAAGGTGGGCAGAGGCTGCTTCTTGCTCCTCATGGCCCAACTAAGGGCTGCTGGGAGCAGGGGGCAGGGCTTGTTGCATGTGCCCACCCCCTGGGCTACTTACTGCTGGAGCTCCATTCCTGTGCGCTCCTGCAGGAAATGACCCCAGGCTGTGATGCCGTTTTTCTCTATGCTTGTTTGAACGTTGTTTGGAGAAGAGTCTTTTAAAGCAGTGTGAAGGCACAGAGACAGTGGAGCCGCCACGAGAAGGCAATAAACATATGTGGACGTGCAAAAGTATGCTACCACTGTTGAGGTGTGAAAATGACACCAAATGTAGACAGCTTTTTTGAAGACGGAGTCAGAAGGCTGGGACACCGGTGGGAAAGACAAATGCAGATTCGACCTCAGCCATCAGCTTGGGCTGAAGGAAAAAGGAGGGAAACAAGTTCTTTCTCCTTTCCCTTTTGCAATGCAGAAATAAAAAGCATTGTTTCTTTTGCCATGAAATTGTGAGCAGAGGAAAACAGAAACAAGTTCTTTAGAACATAAGAACATAAGAGACGCCAATGTTGGATCAGGCCAAAGGCCCATCCAGTCCAACACTCTGTGTCACACAGTGGCCAGAAATACCAGTGCCATCAGGAGGTCCAGCAGTGGGGCCAGGACATTAGAAGCCCTCCCACTGTTGACCCCCCCCCCAAGCACCAAGAAGACAGAGCATCACTTGCCCCAGAGCCCCTAGCTATACCTTGTGGCTAATAGCCACTGATGGACCTCTGCTCCATATGCTTATCTAATTCCCTTTTGAAGCCGTCCATGCTTGTAGCACCCACCACTTCCTGTGGCAGTGAATTCCATGTGTTAATCACTCTTTGGGTGAAGAAGTACTTCCTTTTATCCGTTCTAACCCGACCGCTCTGCAGTTTCATGGAGTGCCCACGAGTTCTTGTATTGTGAGAAAGGGAGAAAAGTACCTCTTTCTTTACCTGCTCTTTCCCATGCATAATCTTATAAACCTCGATCATGTCACCCCTCAGTCGTCTTTTCTCCAAGCTAAAGAGCCCTAAGCGCTTTAACCTTTCCTCATAGGGAAAGTGTTCCAACCCTTTTATCATTCGAGTTGCCCTTTTCTGCACTTTTTCCAAAGCTATAATATCCTTTTTAAGGTGTGGTGCCCAGAACTGCACACAGTATTCCAAATGAGGTCTCACCATTGATTTATATAGGGGCATTATGATATTGGCTGATCTGTTTTCAATACCCTTCCTAATAATCCCCAGCATAGCATTGGCCTTCTTTATTGCAGTCACACACTGTCTCGACATTTTCAGTGAGTTATCCACTACAACTCCAAGATCTCTCTCTTGCTCAGTCTCTGCCAGTTCAGACCCCATCAATGTGTATTTATATTTAGGATTTTTGGCTCCAATGTGCATCACCTTGCACTTGGCCACATTGAACCCCATTTGCCATGTTGACGCCCACTCGCCCATCCTTGACAGATCCCCTTGGAGTGCCTCACAATCCTCACTGGTTTTCACCACCCTGAACAACTTTGTATCATCCGCAAATTTAGCCACCTCACTGCTTACTCCCATCTCCAAATCATTAATGACCAATGTTTCATATTTAGATTTGCCATCTAGCAAGCAATCCCCACCCTCACTTACACACCCTTGATAATTTGAGGACCTGGAGAAAAAATGAGGGGATGGTCTTTACTATAAAGATTAGGAGAAATTCCTAGAGTATCACCCAGAAGTGATGTCATATCCTCCTGAAGCTCCACCTTCCCCAGCACTGCCTCAAAAATCTCCTGGAATTTACTGGCACAGGGCTAGGAATGGTAACCTACTGTCATTTCTAGTTCAGTAGTTTGAGACTCTGACAATAATTTGACAGTGGTAAGTATATTCCTTTCTCTTCCATTCCCTTTCCTCCTCCTCTTTTTTGTGTCTAGGATAAAGAATTCATTCAACTGATCTTCACAGACCCCTTTTATTATCTTTGCAGCACTGCTCTGTGTGACACCTTCCTGAACTGGGTAAACATTGCCTTAGAACCTTGCAGGATATGTTAAGATTTTTCATGCATGGAATGTGTGATCTTCCTACCCTTGAATGTCCTGTTGTTCAAAGAAATGTGGATTCTCCCTAATACACTTGGTACATTTTCCAAATAGTGAGGAGAGTGCAGAAGGAAACAAATGAGTGTGAGGCTCATTCCTAATCTTCCCTAGATAAAATCCCAGGAGAAAAAAAATCTCACAGAAAATTAATTTTATAGACTATTGCTGTCAGTGAGTGCTCAGCATTTTATTGGATGCATACAAAGTATGCAGCGTGGCTGAGTTCATCGTTGAGATTAGTTTTCCCCATTTTGTAATACAATACTTTATGGTCTAATATGCATTCTAATGTATTAAGAATGGCTCATGCTATTGATGAATAAGATTTTGTAGTTTAATTCTTTTAAATTTCATCAACTGTTCCAGATCTGAAAACATTGCCTGCCCCCCATAACACACACACACACACACACACTCTCTCTCTCTCTCTGTTTTTAGGAAAATTGGAAAATGCTCTGATAGCCAGATTGCAAAGGACAAAAGTATTCCACTTAACCCTGATTGTTTGCTCCATTTTCAGTCTTTATAGTACACGACATGTCCTTGCAATGAAAGTCACCAATTTGGCATGATAGTTCACACCGATCAGATGAAACCATTTAGTTACCCCTTGTATTTGCTTCCCACCTCATTATTTTTTTCTGCCTTTTTAAACAGTATCTTAATGTATTCATAAATGAGGCAGCTTCTATTATAACAGGTATGTCCAACAGGTAGATCGTGATCTACCAGTAGATCGCGGATGGGTCAGAGGTAGATCACCAGCCCCACTTGGTCTCCTGGTATAAAATAAAATAAAAAATGTTCGCAGTTCTTTCTGGATCTTTGTCTCTCTGTTTTGTTTTTGCTTATTTTGCTTACCAGTAAATGACAGAAGGTGCATTATAAATGGGGGGGGGGCAGTGGAACCCAACTTTAGTGGGTTAAAATCTAATTTGAAACTAATTTGAAACTTTATTTTCATGGTGGTAGATCACTGGCACTTTTGGCTGGAAAAAATAGATCACTACCTGTTCAAAGTTGGACATGCTTGTATTATAAGATGAATTTACCATAGATAGCATGTATCTTCAGTAAATTTAATGAAAACGATAGTCTTATGCTAGCAATTGTTCCAGAACTAGAAAAATTAAACAAATTAAACACCAATCAAATGTTCTGAATCTGCCTTCAACTCTAAGTCTTCAACATTTACTTTTTCTCTCATAGTAAGATACATGCTTGATGACTACACACTTGATGGTACAATTCAGTACAAGGCATGCGTGTTCATATGAAAAGTCTCTGCATTACAGCAATGCCTCTAGTACTTAAGTTAGTGATAATACTAATCTGCTGCTCTCTAGTGAAAATAATGTTTTCCCAGTTTCTGGCACTGGTGAGAAGCCAACTCAGTCTGGGGACAGTTACCAAAAAAGGAGAAAGCAAGTAATGTCTCAAAGGCAATGCTATATTTTCCTTGTCTAACAGAGTTCCCCACAAAGACTTTATAGATGAAACAGAACATGGCTGGAGCTTGCAGCTGAACTAACACCCTCTATTACATTCTCTGAATAACACAATAAAAGCATCGTGTCATGATGGGCTATTTCCCAAACAGATCTCTTTGATCCTTGTGTTCTTTTCTGCTGATTACTGCCTTGAGGATTGTATAAAGTAAAGCTATTTAAAGCTTAAATTGTAGGAAAATACAGCTGGAATACACAACGTCAATATCAAGTATCCAACTTGGAGACAATACGGGTCATCATCTGTAACACTTCCATCCATAACCATTTTGGCTTATTGTATACTGGAAGTACATCGTCCTATTATTGTCTAATGTATTTTTTACCTATACAGTTGGCTTCAGTAATTGACACAGTATGGGGGGAAAATCATAAAAGTAGTTTAAAACCAATCACCCTTCTTCAGATTTTTAAAGAAATTACAAGCTTCTCAAACAAATGCAATATAAATGCTAGCAATTCATGCCTTAGTATTCTGAATTCTCTGTGGGATTAAACCAATAACACTTTATTTCATTTCATAATGTACATAAAATGTGAGATGCAGTCCAGTGTTTAGGACTGGCATTAAGAATTAAATACCCACCAGTTCAACAGAGTAACACTTGCTAGTTTTTCTATGAAACCACAACTGGTTTTAAACTTTGTTAGTAATGTATTGGAAATGCAAGCATTTGCAGTCCTTTATATCATGCATATTGCCTTAATTAAATAATGTGTTGCTTATACCAGGAGAACCTGAACATCCATTTCCCAACCCTTCAGTGGACCAAGAAAAGAGACTCCTATTATTGCCCTCTTAAGTACACTTAGACTGCAACCTCTGGGCTTAGAATGGAGTAACTGCATAAGAATGCTGTATCATTCTAATATACAATAGGCTATACTGGATTGCACTACCCACACCACCACTTGCTACCATCTCAGCAGATCTTCAGACATTAAGCCAAGGTGGGCTACACTACTATAGTTATTTATTTATATCCTGTTTTTCTGTTCAAAACAGGACACCCAAGATGGCTAGCAGATATTAAACACCCAAATATAATAAATACATCAAATTGTTAATGATTAATTAACACAGGGGTCATTTCGGGGGGGAACGCGAGGGAACGCCGTTCCCCCGAGTTAGGTGCGGGGGGAGGGGCACACAACGAAGCCCCGCCCCCTGCTTCCGGCCGCTCCACTTCCAGCCGAGCCAACGAGGGGACTGGAGGCCCCTA
>NW_015163618.1:358485-360620 GCF_001447785.1 Gekko japonicus | reverse complement strand
CTTCGGCCCCGCCCTCCCTCCCTCCCAGCCACCGTCACCACTCACCCGCTGCAGCTTTCTCTCCTGGTGAACAAGACTTTGCAGGTCTTAAAGCTGTCGCTAGACTCTAGTTTTCTCCTTGGGGCTGTAACTCTCCCCACCCCACCATATTCTGAAACTCTTCCCCCTTTCCTAGTTTTCTCCTGCCCAACTGGGGCCTTTCAGCTGAGGCTGAGCCCATTTCGCAGCCCCAGCCAGGCAAGCTGACCTTAAGCCGTTCTTCCCACCACCCCCACCTCTTCTCCTTTCTGCCGTCTCCCTTTCCTCCCCTCACCCCTTCCACGTTTTTCTGTGAGACCAAGCCCAGAGCTGAGCCTCTGTCCCTGCAGCAACTGACCCCGTCCCACAATACTCCTACACCTCGTGTGTGTGTGGGAAATCCCTCCCTGCCCGCTTCCCGGAGAAGACACAGGGCACCCCTGGGGCAAGGGGGCGTGGGGGGCGAGCTTCGTTCCGGTTTCCCTGCCGGGGGAAGAGCCCCTCCCGCCTGCCACCACTGCTACCGCCACCTTTCTCTGCCGGCACGCTGGCAGAGAAAGTTATCCAAAGTTTTCCCCGCCCCCTGCCTTTCTCTGTCCCTGCGCTGAGGCGCGCTGGCAGAGAAAGTCCTTCGGAGAGCCCCCCCGCCTCCTTTGTGCTCAAAGTCAACATATCTCCCAGTGCCAGTGGCTAGGGGACTGGAGTAAAGCAAGGAGGCATTTCTAAATAGATTCCATCTAACAATCTTTTCCCAAGTTTCTGAACTACCGCAACCATAAATATGCTTATTCAGAATATGTTATTCTGTTTTTATCCCACTTTTCAGACACAGTAAACTGATGGTAGTTACAATTAAGCAGGCAGTGCCAGTGGCAGGCAGGTGCTAGGCAGACAATAAGACATGCAAACTAAGGGAGGCAACTGGATACAGGTCTGCAGTTCAAAGGGGCACTCCCCGTCTCTCTCTCTCTCTCTCTCTCTCTTTTTCTGTCTCTCTCTCTCTCTTTCTCACCAGCTTGCCATACTTCCCTTGATGTCAGGGTGTGTGTACAGAAAAGGGCAACTTGAATGATAAAAGGGGTGGAACACTTTCCCAATGAAGAAAGGTTGAAGCACTTAGGGCTCTTTAGCCTGGAGAAATGAGGGCTGAAGGGCGACATGATTGAGGTTTATAAGGTTATGCATGGGACAGAGCAGGCTGAGAAAGAGGTACTTTTCTCCCTTTCTCATAATACAAGAACTCTGGGCACTCAATGAAATTGCTGAGCAATCAGGTTAGAACGGATAAAAGGAAGTCCTTCTTTACCCAAAGAGTGATGAACACATGGAACTCACTGCCACAGGAGCTGGTGGCAGCTATAAGCATGGACAGCTTCAAGAGGGAATTGGATAAACATCTGGAGCAGAGGTCCATCAGTGGCTATTAGCCACAAGGTATAGATAGGAACTCTCGGTCTGGGTCAAGGGATGCTCTGTATTCTTGGTGCTTGGGGGGGGTGGCAACAGTGGGAGGGCTTCTAGTGTACTGGCCCCACTGGTGAACCTCCTGATGGTACCTGGTATTTTTGGCCACTGTGTGACACAGTGTTGGACTGGATGGGCCACTGGCCTGATCCAACATTGGCTTCTCTGATGTTCTTATGCGTCTAGACAAGGTATAGATAGGAACTCTCGGTCTGGGTCAAGGGATGCTCTGTCTTCTTGGTGCTTGGGGGAGAAACAGTGGGAGGGCTTCTGGAGTCCTGGCCCCGCTGGTGGACCTCCTGGTGGACCCTGGTTTTTGGCCACTGTGTGACAGAGTGTTGGACTGGATGGGCCACTGGCCTGATCTTATGTTCTTATGAGAATAGGGCCAGGGCTTTCTCTGTAAATGTGTCTCTCTGCATCGTGTGAAGGTGGCTCTCCTCTTTTGAGCTCTTAAAACACAGATGAAAATGCTCTCTTTTGGGGTTGGAAGATAAGGAATATTCCTTGTGAGTAGCAGTGATCTGGGATTGTCATGGAGAACTTTGTATTGGCTGCTGTCCATAGGAACCAACCTAGGCTCCTGCTAATGGGAAAATGAGAGCTTGTATGGATGATCGAGGTCTGCACGCCTCCTGTGTATGGGAAATGTG
>NW_015163618.1:311773-358412 GCF_001447785.1 Gekko japonicus | reverse complement strand
CTCACTCATGGCCCATGTCTCACAACTCCTGCTGTGGGAGTTGTGCTGGTAGGTAAGGAAAGACCCTTCTCTTCTTCACCTGCTTGCCAACAGGATCTCTTTCTCTCTATTCTCTCTATTCCCCACTCCCCTGCCCTCCCACACCCCACCACCCAAAATTCTCTGGCTATGCCCCTGACTAGTGAGTAGCCAGTGTAGACTAGGCTAGTCGGTACTTGTCAGAATTCAGAAGCTAAACAGGGTCAGTCATGCTTAGTATTTGGATGGGAGACCAGCAGGGAAAATGAACGTTGCTATGCAAAGGAAGGCAATGGCCAACCACCTCTGCTCATGTTTCACCTTGAAAGCCTCATGGTGGGTGTTGCCATAAGTCAGGTGTGACCTAAGGGCACACTTTACCTTTAGCTAGACCACTGTGCAGTCACTTTCATATTAACTGTCTCTGTAGACAGTCAGCTGTCTTTATTGCCCTCAATGGGCCCTGGTGCCTATCTGGGCTACCCATGTCCCAGTTCTTTTAGGCTTAAGATGCACAGCCTGCCATTTACCTTCCTGTCATTCTTCTCTGCAAGAAGGTCAGAAACACAGAGCTGGAATTCATTTCTGTGCTCCTTTTCTGGTGAACTTTAGCAGAGTCCTGAGTTTTGTATGGGACACTCTGGGGACTAGGAGAAATTTGGGAGGGAGGAGATGGATAAATAATTGCTGTTCGTTCTGTCCTCTCATTCCCTGCTCATGCCTGTCAGTACAGAAGTCCTGTCTTAGAAGCAGGCATCCTGCTCAGCTTGCTCAGAACAAAAGCGTGTGGAGAAAGCTGTCCGAGAAAGAAAGAGAGAGTTACTTTCGTTGGTCTCAGAGGGGTGACCTTGCAAGACTTGAGATGAAGATAGAGGGGGCTGAAAAAAACTGAGCCTCAAGCAGTTAGAATTCTTGACTTGGTGCCTCTGCCAAGAGCTTGCTAGGTGGGCCTTAGGCACCTTCTTGGGATTGCTGATGGTTTTATGCAGCTGATTCTTTAATACTTCATGGTAGTAGGCAATAGCCTCTTCAATCAGTTGAGTGATATACTGTTTAAAATGGCTTTGAGTGTCTTTTTCTGTGAGATACCTGGCATTCCTCTGTATTTATGAAATTTGTTTTCAGTTTCACTTTTGGCACCTGCCTTATGACACACTTCCGGTGATGTCAGGGGGTGTGGCATATGCTAATGAGTTATGCTAATGAGTTCCCCTAGCTCTTTTTCTACGAAATGACCCCTAAATTAACACAACGGTTCCAAGTTTCAACTTCTTTTACATGCAGGTAGCTAGGGAATGAAACTGAGCAGGTAGAAAAGCTCAGCCCTGAAAACGTATTTTTAACTTAGCCAGCATGTAATCTATTATTTTTAATAGTTGTGCCAGAAGTTGTGCAGACTGGTATCTCCAAATCATCCGTCTCTGAGAAGCTCCCAATTTCTCCTACCACAAAGCAGGATCTCCTTGAAAACTGGTAAGGTCAGTTGAGAAATGGACAAGGGGACTACATCTCTGATTACCCTGAACCTACCAACAGATTTTGGTATCAGATATGGTATCTTTTTTATTGACTTGATCTGTATGCATGAGGTAGGTTGCTACATGGAAGAAGGTTTTGTCAACAGCATCTTTCAGAGCTGTTCTCTCAAGGGCAGTTCTCAAGACGGCTCTCTCAGCCTCACCTATCTCACAGGGTGTCTGTTGTAGGGAGGAGAAGGGAAAGGGATTGTAATCTGCTCTGAGACTCCTTCGGGTGGGATATAAATCCAATCTCTTCTCTCTCTTTGTCACTGGGATTATAGAAGTTCCTGCCTAAAAATACCTTCCTTGGTTCTTTCCTGTTTGTGTCCGTACATTAAGAAGACGAAGAAGAAGAGATTGGATTTATATCCCACCCGAAGGAGTCTCAGAGCGGCTTACAATCCCCTTCTCTTCCCGTCCCCACAACAGACACCCTGTGAGGTAGGTGGGGCTGAGAGAGCTCTTTCAAGAACTGTCCTTGAGAGAACAGCTCTGAAAGAACTTACGACTGACCCATGGTCACACCAGCAGCTGCATGTGGAGGAGTAAGGAATCAAACCTGGTTCTCCCAGATTAGAGTCCACACTCTTAACTACTGCACCAATACTTGGCACTCACTGCCAGTGTTCCCGCTAGCCTGAGTTAGTGTGAGCTAGCTCACAGTTTTTTAGCCTCCAGCTCACACATTTTTGTCTTAACTCAGGAAGGATGGCTCCAGAGCAAACTAATTTATGCAGCAGCCAAATCGCTTGCTCACAACTTTAATTCCAGTAGCTCACAAAGTAGATTTTTGCTCACAAGACTCCACAGCTTAAAGGGAGTACTGCGTCACTGCATATCCCCTGTTATTAGTTCTGTTAAGAGTTTCTTCTGATTCAGTTCACCTACTGAATTATTACTATGTTGATACTGTGGCTTTTAATTCCTGCTGCTGGCTTATATACTGTTTATTTTTATACACATTTACATCATCTGCACATATAGTTCCATTGACCTTTTATTTTACTACCAAAATGTTCCATCCATCCATCCATCCATTATCTATCATCTATCAATCTTTTTTTTTTTTTGCATTTTGTTACACAATGAAATTATTTTTAAGGTGTCTGCCTTTGACTGAAGAAAAAATTACAGCTAACTCAATACTCCAAAAGCTGCTCTTAAGATCAATCTTGTGTGTAACTTATGGTGACCCCAGCAAGGGGCTTTCAAGGCAAGTGAAAAGCAGATGTGGTTTGTCATTGCTTTCCTCTGCAGAGACTTCCTTGGTCTCACATCCAAGTACCCACCCTGCTTATAGGGATGCCAGCCTCCAAGTGGTACTTGGGGATTCCCCAGAATTACAGCTCATCTCCGGACTACAGAGATCAGTTTCCCTGAAGAAAATGGATACTTTGGAGGGTGGACTTGATGGTATTATTCCCCACTGAGGTCCCTGTCCTCCACAGGCTCCATTCCCAAATCTTCAGGAGGGGCAGTGGCTCAGTGGAAGAGCCTCTGCTTTGTATGCAGAAGGTCCCAGGTTCAATTCCCGGCATCTCCTCCTAAAAAGGACCAGGCAGTAGGTGATGTGAAAGACCTCTGCCTGAGACCCTGGAGAACCACTGCCAGTCTCAGTAGACAATACTTGACCTTGATGGAACAACGGTCTGATTCAGTATAAGGTAGCTTCATGTATGACTTGGATCTGGCAACCCTACCCCCAAGGAGGGACTCAGCAACCCTACCCGCTTAGCTTCTGAGATCTGATGAGATCAGGATACACCATGCTGCCTTCCCTCCCAAGATCATTCGTACAGCAATTTTAATTAACTGAAAAATATTTTCTTGAAGTCATTAGGGACTGGGGGAAGAAGTCTCAAGCTGACTCAGCAAACAGCTACTATTGTGATTAAAATCAGAACCCAGTATGTGTGTACCATAATGGTAGCTCACAGTAACCCTTCAGTTGCCCCAAAAATGTAAGGGCTGGATGGCAATATTCTGCCCTTATGGCTCCACATCAGAAGCATCTGATCCTTTGTGTGGCAGGTCACACTGTGGCTGTGATCACACTGGCGGCTTGGCACGATATGGTGCTGCCTCTAATTGAACCGGGTTAAAGTGTAGTGGGATATATCCGCCACACAGCACACCCTGCTGTTGGTTACCCACGGAGACATCCCGTGGTAAAGCATCCACATTATTGTGGCGCCTCAGCCACGGAGTGAACTGCAAAAAAATATATCCAAAAACTATGCGTTTGCATGGTGCACATGCGTATGCATGCACACATAGGCAATTCTTTAAAAAACTGCCTCTGTAGCGGCAGAATGGATCTGCACATTCAGATTGCCAAATCCATTCTGTGCACGCACCCCCGTGTTCAGACATCCTGCCATGCGCAATGAATGCACGGGGAAACAAAAACACCACTTCGGAGGTGGTGGCTTTTTAACCCAGCTCCAAGTCGTCCTCTGACGGGGTGAGTACGCCCGGGGAACGCCTGACAGATGTGGCTGTGTGATTGTGCCAGTTTAATCCATTTGTAAAATCTGCCTATATCAGGCCAAACTGTCAGTCTGAACACAACCTATGTCAGGCCCGTAGTTATGTTGCAGGCTCTCGGGACTCGCCCCCCCAACATATTGCTGAGACCCCACAATTTATGATCCAGCCCAGGCCCCCAAGTGGCTGCAGGTATGGGGAAGGAGCTGGGTCTTTCTGCACAGCTGTCTGGCGTGAAGGGCCTGCTATGGTGACTGCGTGGAGCCAGACAGCTCCTCTCTGTTCCCCCCAGAAAGTTTGCCCCTCAGCCATGCCCACACCCACCCCAGGCGCTGCTGTCGGGGCCCCTGCAACGCGTAGCTAGAGTCAGAAGCAGAAATCGCACCCTGAAGTGAAAGCCTTGCGCGGGCCCACCTTTAGCCAAGCCCTGTGGGACTCAATGTAGCTTGCCAGGCTCCTTTCTCCTCCTCCCTGGAGGAAGCTGGCTTTGGAGGAGGGAAGGCGCGAGGGAGGCGTGGGACAATGCCTTCACCTCCTCCTCTGTGCCAGGGCTGAGCCAAGAGGGCATGCGGAGGGACTCTGTTCTTGCCTGCTTTGCTCTCTTTACCCTCCCCCCCCACATGTGCGCTTCTGCAGCTCCCTCTACACTACCCTTTTCAGGCCTTCAAGCTCACAATTGCATGCCAGCAGCCATGACAAAGAGACATCCTATCCCACAACCGTGCCCTCCCCTGCAGCGGAGGCAGCAGCAGATGTCTGGAGTGGGGGGGGGGCGCTACCTGGAGGGAGGGGAGTCAACTTGAAGCGGGCAGGGGCAGAAAGGCAAGTAAATTAAATTACCTGTAGTGTAATTAGCCAGTACCCCCTAAGAAATTTAAATGCCCCCCAACTTAACAAATCCTGGCTACGGACCTGCACTATGTGCTTGACCTTGGCTCTGCTCCTCTTTGAACTCTTAAAATAGAGACATTGTTAAGCCTGTGGCTTATGTAGGCCTCTGGAACCTAACTTTTACCAGTTCCTAACTATGTATTCCATCACACCTTCATGTTGGTTAACTGATTGCCTCTAGATAGGCAACCTCTTATTTTTTTACTGTGTACCTTGCATACTATCAAATGTTAATCCCATATTCACTCCACTGTGCAAATCTCAGAAGCTGCCATTAAGGCTGCCAGGATATTTTACTGGGTTTCTGGTCGCTGTGGGGCCTGTGGAACAAGGAGAGTCATGTGATTTGGTTTCATATGATGTTTGGGTTGGATCTATGGAATGAAGGGGACCCAGAGGGAGTTTTCCTCTGGGGTCTGTGATGGTTCTTGGCAGCAGGGCCGGCCTGAGGTGTTTCTGAGCCGTAGGCAAGGCCAACCTCCTGGTGGGGCCTGGAGACTGGGGGAGAGGGGGGGAGGGCATAGATGGCCTGGCTGGTGCTGAGGTACTGCAGGTAGCCCAGCTGTGGGGCGAGGAGGAGGTGCCACCGATGGGGTGAGCCCGAGCCGATGTCAGCCAGAGCTGGGGGGCTGAGTGGCAAGACGGTGTCCGGAGGGAGAGCACAGCTCCCCGGCCCTCCTCCTCCTCCTCCGCTGCCTTCTCCGCCACCCTGCAGGAGAGCCACCAGTGGCAGTCCCAGCGGCGGTGGTGGCGGGGAGGGCGCAGGGGGGGGAGGCACAGTTCGGCATCAGCACCCTACAGGAGAGCAGTTTGGCACCCTAAGGGCCGGCCCGCTCTCTAAGCGAATGCCTAGTTCGACTAGCGGGTGAGCCGGCCTTGCTTGGCAGTCCAGACTGCTGCAGAACCCTGATTCTGAAGGAACAATCACCCTTTCCCATCAAGCTTGATACAACATAGCTGAATTCCAATTTTTTAAAAAAGGAAGGAAAGGAGACATAGAGACACATAGTACATACATAATTAATACACCTGGTAACTTTAGAATGCATTTAAGGCTCAAAGAAAATATTGGTTTGAATCCAGCAATGTGCAAGCAGAAGTATAAATGGACTTAGCACAGTTCCAGTTGTGCAAGATCTTATGCCACATCTAGCATTTCCTCCCTATGTAGGGTAGTGCCCAGAAAATGGTCACATAAGATGCTGCACAGTGGAAATGCAAGTAGGGATACAATACATTTGGCTTAGCGCTAGTGGCTACCACAGGTTTTTTTTTCTTGTGTTTCTACTTGTGCAAGAGCTCTGGAAATTTTGCACTGGATTTTTGCTTATAGATTCAGATTTTGCCCACTTTTGTGCATGCACCCTCATAAACTGAGCACTGTATCTGTGAAGTTGATGGTATTAAACCTTGATGAAGAAGTACAAATCCGAAACTGGACATACGGATATTAAAGGTTTTATTAGACTGTAATATTTTCTGCATGAGGAAAGATTTGGCATTTGCAAATTCATCTTTATCAGACCGAACTAAGCTTTCCTATGTCCTGTCCCCCCTGAGAACCTACAGCAATTTAAATAGCTGAAGTCAGAGTATAATGCTGTTTACAAATAAAAATCCATGTATTTCAAAGAGGGGTCATGAACTAAGTTTATGGTCAAGTCGCAGCAACTTAAAAAAAACCCCACCCTTCTTTTTTTCAAGTCTGTGCCATTTGTTTATACCTAGCCATTCAACATGACAACAGTACATACTTCATTATTTACACTTTTCTCTCTCATAAATAAGGGTGGTTTTGCCATGATGCTTAATTGGTTGACAACACCATGAACGTGGAATATTGACTTGCTGAGATGAACCAGTGTTAAATTATTCATAAGACCAACCTGTTCACTCATGGGCAACATGTAACACATTGAAATAAATGATAAAGGCTAAAATGCCAGAGAGCGGAACTTCCGGCTGCTCTTCATTAAAGTATAAAATACAGAGGGAACCAGCATGTGTAAAGACTTTTGAAGCACACAGTGAAAATACAGGGAGAAACTCTCAGCTGGAATTCTAAACTGAAGCATGCTTGAATTTCCAAGTTGTCTAAATCTGGCTCTGCATTTTCCAATTTAGCCACCCATTCATGTGGTACATAATAAATATTTTTGACATTTATATTACAGAGTCTATGACAATACAGGCCATATCTCATCCTGTTTACAGATTTTCTCGTACAATTTTTACCTGGTCATGAATTTTAACAAAGGCTTTGTCAGAACTATTGATTGATGGTTTAAGCAGATTTTTCTCATTCATGTGCTTCAGGTTTGTGTATTAAAAAAAATTAAAATAGCACTGGGAGGAGGGGGAATGTTTCCAATTCTATACAAGTATGAATACACAAAAACCAACCAACAAAATTAAATAACTAATTTAAATAAATACATAATCTTATCTGTGTGTGTGTATGTGTGTGCGTAGTCAAATTTAGGAATCATTTAATTTTCCCATCAGATACACAAATGACTTCTAATCTATTACATACCTACAAGGCACCTTTATATTTTAGCTAGTAACAAGTGCATTTTGAAAATAATGTTAAGCTATTCACAGGTTTGTTTCTTTTTTTATTTCCTCCTTTTCTCTACCAAAACAACTTTGGCATAATGACAATCCTTTCTCCAAAAGAGCAGGATTGTGACCCAGAAAAGAAGCTCCTCCTATAAAATGGACAGCGGTAGCAAGAGATTTTGTAAAATAAAATCATTTTTCATTTTCATACCTTTTGGCAAGTGGCTTTACTGACATACTGGAGGATTGTTTGATAACGTCTCTGCTTAGCCCAAAGAGAAATGAACAAATAACCCCTCGCCTTTTAATCAAACAGCAAAAAGAAACTCAACAGAAGTGACTCAGAATGAGCATATACACTTAATTGATGAAATGCAAATAAGAAGCCTGGCCTTAAGAGCACTGAATCAATAGGAATAATCTATATAAACAGAGCATCAGCTGAAACACAGGCATGTTTATTTATAGAAGGGAGCTTATCACAACCAAAAAAATGAACTGTAATATCCTGTTAAGCTGTATAGCTTAGAAGTACATCCCTCACTCTCGCTCCTCCTTCTTTCAAAAACACAGATCTTCTGCCCCCCCCCCCCCATAAAACCTATTTTCTCCAATGCTTCACCGGAGCACAATAGAAAGTCGTAAAACAAGGAAAATATAGAAACCAACATTCTACTCCTGTCTTACCGAATGCATGCAGAACAAACAGAATTTAACAACATTTTCTGCTACTGCTATACTAGCCCATTAAAATAACTCCCTAGTAAATGCTAGTGCTGCAGTAACTTCCTGCACTGCATCATTCACATACCTCTGACTTCATTGTTCCATCGGCCATGAAAAAAAACCCCATCAAACATCCAGGTGGAGCTCTGTCACAGTTTCCTTTTACAGTGGATATGAAACAGCAATACTAGACAGAAAAAAGCTCCTGGGGTCCTACAGGGGGATGAAGCTGGGTCAGTGCCTCATCATGGAGCAGAAAGCAGGGCTCTTGGCTAATAGGTGCTCTGTACTGATCAGCAGACTGTTATCATGTGCTAGACCTTTTGGATTTCTGCTCAGCAGCTTTCAAAGCCACTGTAACCCAAGCAATGCCTAATCTCTATATTGCTCCTAACTGTCAAACAATCTCATTGGAAGGTCAGTAGCCTTTTCCAGCCTATGAAAAAAGGACATTGCGTTTGAGTGAGCATGCTTAAAGGCACATAGAGAAAATACAGGCACTATGTTGAATAATAAACTGGCAGCACATGCTTATTAGAGACTAATAATGGCATACTACATAATACACAGCTTTTAAAATATAATCTAGTACAGCCAAATAAACTTAAAGGGCATAAGGAAATATTAGTGTCCCACACACATTTTTTAAAATTTTACTTATTGGTTTGCCCTCATCCTCCCAACTCTCTCTGCTACCAGTGGATCATTCAGGAACATCCAGAAATGAACACTGAACCAGGATACAACAAGACCCTAACAAAAATAAGGATGTTTTAATAAATTAGGGATGCCAGCCTCCAGGTGGGACCTGGGGATTCCCTAGAATCAAAGCTCATCTCCAAACTACAGAGATCAGTTAACCTGGAGAAAATGGACATTTTGGAGGATGGACTCTATGGCATTGTACCCCACTGAGGTCCCCGTCCTCCCCAGGCTCCATCCCCAAATCTCCAGCAGTTTCCCAACCAGGATCTGGCAGCCCTACCCCCACATCCCCCACCAGTGGCCAGGGGGAACCTGGCAAACCTATTTCATGTGGCACTAAAAAGTACATTTGAGCATCACACACTGAGCCATGTCTGAAATGTGTGTTTACATTCTATCATATGGAGCTTTTACATTTATATTACAGACAGATTTAAATGCAAGCAAATTTTACCCTATGTAAAAATACCCAAGGTTCTTGTTATCCAACTATTTTAATACATTTCATTGTTTATTTAGACTTTTTATTCTGACTAGTTCCTGTGAGACCTTAAAAACAGGTAAAGGTTTCCCTTGCTTGAAAGCCAGTCAAATCCGACTCCAGGGTTGCGGTGCTTATCTCCGTTTCAAAGCCGAAGAGCCAGCGCTGTCCAAAGACACTTCCGTGGTCATGTGGCCGGCATGACTAAACACCAAGGCGCACGGAACGCTGTTACCTTCCCACCGAAGTGGTACCTATTTATCTACTTGCAATTTCTTGCTTTCGAACTGCTAGGTTGGCAGGAGCTGGAACTAGAGACGGGAGCTCACTCTGTCATGCGGCACACTCGGGTCTCGAACCGCTGAACTACCGACCTTTCACAGCCTGCAGTTCAGCATCTTAACCACTTGAGCCACCTTATAAATAAATAAATAAAATATTCAATATTTCATTGAAAGGGAGCTCAGACAACACTTCTCTTTCTGAAGCTTAGTGCTCACATATAGCAAATAATGTCTGATTTAAATGTAAGGGTGGAGAGGCAAAGAAGTTCCCGGTCCAAGTTTGCATGTGGCCAGGGTCTTGTTTATACTGTGCTTTATTTGCATAGGTGCTTAGTTTGCATGCCAGAGAGCCCAAGCCCTTGCCAGTAACGTGCTGCTGTGCTTGTAGCTTGTATGACTTGCAGCACAGTTTAGAGAGACTCTGAGCCCATGTAAAGTCACAAGAGGAGTCTTGTGCTTAATCAGTCCTGGGGTGGAAAAATTGTTTCTGGACTGTAACATCCACAGACTGAATACTTACTTCTCCATACAAAAAACATCTAATGTGTGTTCATGGACTCTGTATAGGGTTGCCAACTCTAGGCTGGGAAATTCCTGGAGATTTGGGGGGTGGAGCCTGGGGAGAGCAGAGTTTGGGGAAGGATCTCAGTGGGCTATCATGCCAGACTGAACACTCTACAGCAGCCAGTTTCTCCAGGGGAACTGATCTCTGCAGTCTGGAGATGAGCTGTAATTCCAGGGGAATCCCCAGGTCCCACCTGGAGGCTGGCATCCCTGGATGCCTTAGGAATTCTACCCTAG
This sequence comes from Gekko japonicus, assembly GCF_001447785.1. Lineage (NCBI taxonomy): Eukaryota > Metazoa > Chordata > Lepidosauria > Squamata > Gekkonidae > Gekko > Gekko japonicus. The sequence goes on along the minus strand of NW_015163618.1, from coordinate 347,937 downwards.
CCTCCTTTCCTAACAGGATAGCCTTTTAAGTCTAGAAATTTTTTTGATATGAAGGAACTATCAGCTCTGTCTTCTTGCAAGATCTCACTTGAAATTCTACAATGCAGATACAGGTTCACCACTAATCTGGTCCTCATAAGAAATAGGTTGGAGTTTGAGGAGAATTGCTGATAGTATGACTACAGAGTAGCTGATAGAAAATTTATCAGATTTCATTCATAGTTTGTCTTTCTCACGGAGACTCAAGGGGACTCTTTACTATAGAATAACCTCAGTAACTAGGAAGGTGTTTAGAAAGGCTGAAGAACTTTCTCTCGAGGTCCCCAAGAAAGGTGGGGCTGATATCCACTAGGAATGTTTTAGGTATAGGATAAGGCAAGACAGGATTTGGGGATGGATGAGCAGGCATGTGATTCCTTTACAGCACTGAAATTCAATTACTCTAAATAAACAATTGTAATATTAGAAACAGTAATTTACTTCTGGTGAAATTTATGAAGAAAAGTATTTTACCAACAAATTTTGATACCCAGGGAACACAGTCCTGAATTAAAACAGGTGGGGCTCTTGACTCATGCATAAAATGTTATAGATGTCTGTGAGAGGGGTTTGAAAGTAAAATGCACCTCCATTTTTATATATGTATTGATTGTGATGCTCTATAGCATCACTACGTGGAAGACATTTTTTCTCCTACTCAGCTGCTCAGGGTGGTAAACTGGTGCTGGGTACCTCCCCCCCCTCCCGTGGGTAAATGGAAGGTCTTGTCATAACACGCTGCCCCTAACCTAACCAGGATAGATTTTCGATAAGCAGCATTATTGTATAGTGAAAGAGGTTACTTTTCTTTCATGTGTGTGGGGTTTTTTTTTAATGTATGCCCATTTTTATGGAATGTATTTGACAGGGAAGCCAGCAAGCTAGACACTTGTCAACTACAACCAGGGCTATTTTGGGGCAGGAACGCAAAGGAATGGAGTTCCGGCTGGCTTCAGAGTTGGCCATGCCCACTACAGCCAAAACCTCTGCATGTGTGGCTACAGAGGGAAGGCCTGGAGAGTGACACCCCCCCGGCAACTCCAAGGCGGGCGGGCCGGGGGGTCCCTGGAAGGATCGGGGAGGCATTTAAATGCCTTCCCATGCCTTCCCCGGTCTGTGCATGGGCCATCTTGCCTGGGCTCCCCACAGCCGCGGGGCACCCAGGCAAGCCAAGGGAAGGCAGTTTAAACTGCCTTCCCTTCCTTCCAAGGGCCGGTTTACCCGGGGTCCCCACAGCCGCGGGGCGCCCAGGCAAGCCAAGGGAAGGTATGGGGGGCTAATATGCTAATGAGCTGTGCTGTCAGGGGTGTGGCCTAATATGCTGATGAGTTTCTGCTGTTGGGTGTGACCTATTATGCTAATGAGTTCCTGCTGGGCTTTTTCTACAAAAAAAGCCCTGGATAGATCTACTATATTTTTTTTCCTGCCAAGATGCCTTGGAATTCTTCAAGGAGGGCCTGTGACTACACTGAATGTTTTCTCTGTCCAGGTGATGTCTAACAGTACACCAGCATTTATCCCTGTCTATGTGCTACAATTGATTGAAAAAGGGGAGTCCTGTAAGTGTTGGCATTTCAGAGATTGCTGCCCCATTTCATTGTAAGGGTGGAGAGGCATAGGAGAGGACACAGCATAGCATTAGAATGGAATATAAACTGAAATCTCCCACAGCTGAGTTCTTGTAGGGTCACTGATTGGATTTGTCTTGGTCTCTTCCCTGCAGTGTGTCACCTTTTCACTTTGAATTGGCTTTCCCCTTTAGCCCTGCATGATAGCCACACAATCAATACAGCGACATCATATCCTGTTCAACTCCACCCTCCTCAAGCATCTCTCCCAACTCTCCCATTGTTTGCCAAGGCAGTGCTGGGAACTGCCAAAACAAGGGAGTGTCAGGGATATGTCCGAATACTAGAAAGAAAAGTAGAATCTGTACCAGATTTTTTAATTCTTATCCCCAAATGGTAGAAAGTCCAAAGATCTGTTGCGGCCCAGAGATGTGGGAGACATGCCACCATCAGCACTTTGGAGAATTACAGTCCACAATGGCGTAGTAAGCTGTCACTATTTATCAAGATGTGCTCTTATAATCCCTTCATTCCATTGCCCAATGCAGGTCATTTACTAAATTGACCAAGGTTGTCTCAGTACCAATACTGGATCAGAATCCAGATGGAAAAACTATCAGGGCAATTTCAGGAAAGAGGCATTGGAACTGATCGTCCACAACACCCCTCTAGCACTTTGATTGAGTATGGAAGATTAAAGACAGGAGGACATTGTTCAAGATCAGGAGGCTGAGCCTTTATTAGAGATCTCACCATGGCCTCTTTTAAAACTATGCTGACCACTCCTTGTCCCAAAGAAGCATTCAGTAACATTACAACACAAGTCAGCTTCATTACTGATAGAACTAGTCTGAGAAGCCTTTTGTGTACAGAAATGCAACAATTCCCTTTAAAACATTCAACAGTGGCTTCTTTCACAAGTGTGATAACATAATACAAGAACATAAGAGAAGCCATGTTGGATAAGGCCAATGGCCCATCTGGTCCAATACTCTGTGTCACACAGTGACCCAAAACCTAGTTGCCAATACAATACTATTACAATAAAGAGCTGGCAATTTTTTACACTCTTAAAAAGAGACCTTGTTCATGTATTACAGATATCCTGGAGGTTTTCTCCTTTATCACTGATCATTTTTGCATAAAATATATGATCATTATTTTATAAGTGTTCATTTGCTCCTGTTGCTTATTGCTCTACCTAAACCCTCTGAAATTGCTCTCCCTGTGACATTAGTCAGCCTCACATCTGTCATCTGTGATGTCACAAAGAGGATTTTGACCTTCAGGCATAAGAATTTCCATACCGAGTTTGCACTGTACCACACAGACATTTGAGATTAGACAGACGTAAATGCATAAGAAAACCAGCATAGCCACAGGGGAACTTAAGTACTTAATAACAGCCCTGCAGCAATAGCTTTTAAAAGTAGTACAAATAGAACCTTGGGTTAAATGGTGATAGCAGTTTTGTTGCTTTAATTCCTAGCATAAACTCTCTTACTAATTAGTTGTACAATAGCAGCAGGTCCCACACCATGTCACAAACTGGATAAAGCTGATGTATATAATAGCAGAGTGCCCCCTTCCCCTTAACTTTAATCAGCTCAAGTTACTGAAACCTTCATTTAAGGTATCCCCCCTGAAAATAATTTATGATAAGAAATTTAAATTGGGATAACATAAACCCTTGTCTTTATAGCCAGGGCATTCCATTTTCTTCCATCTTTGTTGTGTAAAAGGTAAAGGTTCCCTTGCTTGAAAGCCAGTCGAATCTGACTCTAGGGTTGTGGTGCTCATCTCCGTTTCAAAGCCAGCGCTGTCCGAAGACATTTCCGTGGTCATGTGGCTGGCATGACTAAACACCAAGGCGCACAGAACGCTGTTACCTTCCCACTGAAGTGGTACCTATTTATCTACTTGCAATTTCTTGCTTTCGAACTGCTAGGTTGGCAGGAGCTGGAACTAGAGACGGGAGCTCACTTCGTCATGCAGCATACTCGGGTCTCGAACTGCTGAACTACCGACCTTCCACAGCCTGGCCTTCTTACGTTCACATGGTTGGCAGCTTGAGCCTCCAAACTGACTGGAACAAATCTTTCTGCTCTATCTTTGCCTGGACTATTGAAAAGGAAAAAGTGGGATTGCCATATGGTCCAGTTGCCCAGGCTTTGTACAATTTCTGGGTATGCCACCTGTCTTCTGGACAATTAGCTGTTCCTAATTTTCAGGTTTTTTTTAAAACCAGTCTTTAATCTTTGTAGATCCAAAGATGTGAGGCAACATGTGCAGCAAAATGATTTTGCCTAAGCAGTTTATAACAAACAAGCACTCTCTGATCTTTGACTGTTCTAGCCAATGAGGAAAATGAAAGCTAAGACTCACAAGGAAGTGGTGATCTCTTGCTTTTCTTGTTAACCTCCTTGTAAATCAGTATTACTTTTCAAGCAAGGCGGTAGAGCTGAGCAGGCAGAAAAGCTCAGCCTAGATGACAAGGTGTCTCCAGGCCAAAAGCCTCTTTTAATTTTCCAAGTCTGCTTTTTAATTTAGTTACAAAATTTATGCCCCACCTTTCTTGCTCTCATCTGGATGACCAAGATGGTTAAAAATGAAAAACGTATACAACACCATTTTTTGCTTCTGTCCTATTTCTTCTCCAACTTTTTACCTCATTGCCAAGAGCAGACATCAAACTTCTGATCAACAATTAATGTGCTTGATTTGCATAATTAATTTGTGTCATCTGCAAATTTAGCCACTTCACTGCTTACTCCCAACTCCAAATCATTAATGAACAAGTTAAAAAGCATCGGACCGAGTACTGATCCCTGTGGTACCCCACTGCTTACCGCCCTCCACTGATAAAACTTCCCATTTATACTCACTCTCTGTTTCCTATTAATTAGCCAGTTTTTGATCCACAAGAGGACTTGTCCTTTTATCCCGTGACTATTGAGCTTACTTAGGAGTCTTTGATGAGGAACTTTATCAAAAGCTTTCTGGAAGTCAAGGTAAACATCATCTATTGGGTCCCCCTTGTCCACATGTTTGTTCACTCCCTCAAAAAACACAGGTTAGTGGGACAAGATCTTCCCTTACAGAACCCATGCTGAGTCTGCCTCAATAGTTTTTGTCCATCAATGTGCCTACTAATTCTTTCCGTAATAACAGTTTCCACCAACTTACCCAGTATCGATGTCAGACTGACTGGCCTGTAATTTCCTGGATCTCCTCTGGAACCCTTTTTAAAGATGGGAGTGACATTTGCTACCTTCCAATCCTCAGGAATGGAGGCAGATTTTAAGGAAAGATTACATATCTTTGTCAGGAGATCTACAAGTTCACATTTGAGTTCTTTCAGAACTCTCGGATGTATGCCATCTGGGCCTGGTGATTTTTCAGTTTTTAAGTTGTCTATCAGTTTTAGGACCTCCTCTCTCGTCACCTCAATCTGACTCAGGTCTTTCAACACCCCTCCCGAACTCAGCGGTTCTGGAGTGGGCAAGCACTTCTCATCTTCCACAGTGAAGACGGAGGCAAAAAATGCATTTAGCTTCTCAGCCATTTCCCTATCATCCTTCAGTACTCCTTTTACCCCATGGTCATTCAAGGGCCCCACTGCCTCCCTGGCTGGTTTCCTGCTTCTAATGTATTTGAAGAAAAGTTTATTGTTGGTCTTTATGTTTTTTGCTATGTGCTCCTCATATTCCCTTTTTGCCTGCCTGATCACAGACTTGCATTTTATTTGCCACAGCCTCTGTTCCCTTTTATCAACCTCACTGAGCCTAGCTTTCCACCACTTAAAGGAATCCTTCTTACCTTTTACAGCTTCCCTTACTTTGTTTCTTAACCATGCAGGCTTTTTTCTATACCTATTTGTGCCTTTCCTAACCTGCGGTATATATTTTTTTCTGAGCTTCTAGGATTGTAGTTTTAAATAGTCTCCAAGCTTCCCCAATGGTTTTAACCCTTTCTACTTTTCCTTTCAGTTTCTTCCTCACATGTCCCCTCATATCAGAGAAGTTACCCCTTTTAAAGTTAAAAGTGGCTGTGTCAGTCTTTTTGGGCAACTCTCTATTTATACAAATGTTGAACTCAATAACATTATGGTCACTGTTCCCAAGTGGTGCAATCACTTTTACATCTTTCACCAGGTCTTGGGCGTTACTTAGGACCAAATCCAGGTTTGCCTCTCCCCTGGTAGGTTTTGTGACCATCTGTTCCATAGCACAGTCATCAAGAGTGTCTAGAAACTCAATCTCTTTTCCCCGAATGGAACACATAGTGACCCAATCAATGTGCGGGTAGTTAAAATCACCTATTACGACACAGTTATTTCGTCTAGCTGCTATCTTTAATTCATTCATCATTTTATAATCCTCTTCTATCTTTTGATCTGGTGGGCGATAACAAACTCCCAGTGTTAAGCTTCCTTTTGGGACCACTATTTCAACCCATAGCATTTCCGGAAGCAAATCCAATTCACTTACCCTCTCAATCTTACTGGACTGTATAGCCTCTCTGACATACAGAGCCACCCCACCTCCAACCCTTCCCCCCCATCCTTCCAATATAATTTATAACCAGGAATCACCGTATCCCACTGATTCTCCTCATCCCACCAAGTTTCTGAAATACCCACAATATCTATCCCCCCCCCCAACACCAAGCATTCCAATTCCTCGATTTTACCTCGGACACTTCTAGCATTTGTGTATTAACACCTATAGTTTCCCATGCATGTTAAGCCCACAACCTTTCTCTTGCTGCCCCGAGACCTTGCCAGGCAGTCCATATCATTAACCACAGTCTCAGTGGACAATTCTAAACCTTTCCTTGTAGAGAAGTAACAGCTATCCCTTCATCTCTTTGAGATGAGCCATCCCAAACCAGAGATTTTTAATCTCCTGTCGGCTTTCCCATTTAGCTTACCTTCACTTTATGCCACCAGCTTTACAGCAATCTGTTTAATATGTTTTGCTTTTGCAGACTTTGCCTTCCATATACACTCCAAAGGTATTTGTTCTTTTAGGCAACAGGAGATATAACTCTTTATACAGAGAATGTATGCAGATACGATAACACGTTTCATCTAGGGGAAAAGTCTACTGGAAAACCAACCACTTTATTCTTTTCCCATAAAAATGAAAATACCCTGCAACCTTTTATGATTCAGAAAAAGATAAAACGAGAAGGTAGTCTCTTACATCAGTAAATTTATATTTTTTATTATAGTTCACTGGAAAAAATACCAGAGCTCTACAAAGTTCAGAAGAAAAGACCCAGTAATGTTGCAGAAGGTTGAATTTTATTGCTTTGCACTGTTAAATCTTAGGCACAGTTTTACATATACCTTAGGGAAGGATTTTAAATCTCAATTTCATACACTATAAAAAGATTTTAAAATGACACATTTATCAAAGATGGGAAGGAGAGAACTAGGTATGGAGATTTACTCATATGTCAATGGATAATCTGGCAAGTCTCTACGCTCGAGGAACCATACTACAACAAAAAATGAAGGGAAAGGATATTTTGAGCAAACTTAGTGTCTAGTATGACCCAGTATTGTAGGTACTTAGAGTGTTGGTGTAGGGTTAAGGAGACCCAAGTTCAAATCCCCACATACCCATGAAGCTCACTGAGGGAGCAGTTGCTCCCTTTCAGCCTAATCTACCTCACAGTGCGCTTGAAAGGATAAGACCCCTTTTTGCCACTCTGAATTCCTTGGAGAAAAGTTGGAATACAAATATAATTGATAGTCCTTTTGTTAAGTTAATTTTCAGTTACTTTTTGGAGTAGTAGAAACAAGCTTTCTTTCACCTTTTAAGTTAAAGGTGGATTAAAAAAAAATGTTACTCTGGATAGTTTCATTCAGCTTCTAGTGAAGTTAAAGCTCCAAGTAGTTTCCTAACTGCTCCCTTGTTTTGTCATTGTTTGAGATGGTGAAGTTCAGATTCTTCTCAAATGTAGCATGTTACACAAATACCCTCACATAAAGCTCCTATGAGTATATATAGGGGGGGGGGGCTCCCTGTTGTTCTCAGTCTATGAAACTATTAAATTGTTTCTACTTAATGTCCTATTCTGAAAGCATTCAAACCACCTAGATATGGTAGGTAACTCGTTACCTCCCAACACTATAAATCAGCACTTAGGATAATCACAGTTCTCTTAAAGCATATAGTTTTTCAGATTACTTTCCCAACACCTCAAAGATGACTGGCAGAAATGAAGGATTAAGAGCTCTATACCTCCCCCCAAATACAGCATACAAAGGATCAAACTGCATGTCACATAGGAGAACTGTGATCAGGATTCCCGTGGGACTTCAAAATTCAAAGCAACTGAAGATGTCATTTTCCCAGGAGGTGGGAAACAGAGACACAATATAGGCTGTGCGTGTATTTTTTCCTCAAGGCAAAAATACAGCCGGGGGGGGGGGAGCATTTAGCTTGGGAAAATGGCATGGGGAAAATGGGTAACTTACACCCCCCACCAAAGCATAGTCCTGGTCCAATCTGACTCCAGCAGATGCTTTAAACCAAGAGAAAACCTGCAAGAGATCTCAGTCATTATATCTGGATGGGCCCTAGTTCAGCAGTTTGATCTACTTCACAAGCTTCAGAGAAAGAAGAAGAAGAAGGATTGGATTTATACCCCACCATTCACTACCCAAAGGTGTCCAGAGCAGCTTACAAACTCCTTTCCCTTCTCCTCCCCACAACAGACACCCTGTGAGGTAGGTGGGGCTGAGAGAGCTCTTGACAGAAACTGCTCTTTTTCAAGAACAGCTCTTATCAGAACTACGGCTTGCCCAAGGTCATCCAGCCAGGTGCAAGTGGAGGAGTGGGGAATCAAAACCAGTTCTCCCAGATTAGAGTCCACGCACTTAACCACTACACAAAACCACTACACCAAAGTGATCTCTCTTCCACCAGTAGATCAAATTTAGAAATAAGTGGCACCTTTAAGATCAACAAAGGTTTATTCAAGGTATGAGCTTTCATGTGCAAGGCATGGCTTACTACCGGGATCTATCTCTTCCACCAGGATATGGCTAGCCTTTGCTGAAGCATTTGTCATATGGAAGAGTTCAGCTGAGAAATATTACAGTAACTCATGCTGCCAAGTCCCCCCGGGGGGCGGATTTCCCCACGCTTTGGAGGCCCGATTTCCGCCGCCGTGGAATCGGGCCCCGGGGGAAACCCCACCCCGGTGTGCACGTCACCCGGAGGTGACGTGATGACGCCGGGCACGCTGGGGGTGGGGCCACAGCCATCTGAGGGGAAAACTCAGAAAATGTTTCCCCCTCAGATGGCTGTGGCCCTGCCCCCAGAGTGCCCGGCGTCATCACCTCACCTCCGGGTGATGTGCATGCAGCGCGCGTGCGTGCTATGCACACGCGCACAACAGACGCCGTCCGGGAGCCCCCCACCACGGGGCGAAAATGACTTGGCAACCCTACCCCCCACCCTAACATGGGAGTAGAAAAAGATACTAGTCACTCACACTGGGAAGAGAACAGGGAATCTTCTTTGATTCCTGAATGGCCTGATACAGCATTAGATTAACTGGTCACAATTTAGGGTGCCCTCAGGGCAGGTGGGACGCGGGGGGAACAGGATTTCGCTGGTGAGCACCATGAGGCATTTTTGCTGGTGGTAAGAGGTTTCCTCAGTACAGTTCCAGTAGGCAAAGTGGCTTGGCATTGGTGTTTTGGGTACAGCTAGGTTTCAGCAAACTGCAAAGCTATTGAGCTTGGAGGTTAGGAAACCAGGTTAGGACCTTTAGGAATTTATTTTATTTACTTCATTTACACCCTGCATTTCTCCCCAATGGGGGCTTAAAGTGACTTGCATCATTCCACACTCTCCATTTCATCCTCAAAACAACCTTGTGAGGAAAGTTAGGCTGAGAACAAGGTTCCATGGCAGCATGGGGATTTGAACCTGGGAGTCCCAAATCCTAGTCCAACACTCTAACCACTACACCACACTGGGTCTCAGAATCTCCACTGGATAATACAAAAGTCACGAGAAGGGAACAAGTCCAATTGCATTCCTGGCATAGAAACAGCAATAATGGAAAATGAGATTAGTTTCCCCTCATCCATACGGAATTACTCTAGATTTCATTGGGTTCATTCTTCTGTTTTTTTTATATTTATAAAATTGTTATTATATTTATAAAATTGGGTCCTAGTTTAAACTCAACTGCTATCTCCTGTTTTCATTTGAAACAAGGTTTAATAATAAAGCTCTCTAATGCACCAGCTTGCAATATTCTAAAAATCAGGGGTTGTTTCGTAGAAAAAGAGCTAGGGGAACTCATTCGCATAACTCATTAGCATATGCCACAGCCCCTGACATCACCGGAAGTGTGTCATGCCGGCGGTGGACCTGCAAGGCCGGCGGGAGTGCAAGGAAGCCCTGCGAAGGCCCTCCCTGGCCCCAGGCAGGCAGGGGTGGGGAGAGGCAGGGAGGAAGCAACTTACCCTCCCTCTTCTCCTGCCTCCTCCTGGCTGAATGAGGGCCGGAAGTGGGGCGGCCGGAAGCAGGGGGCAGGGCTTCGTCATGTGCCCCGCCCCCCGTACCTCACCCGGGGGAACTGCGATCCCCCGCGATCCCCCCCGAAATGACCTCTGCTAAAAATGTTTCTGACACAGGATCTCTTAAGTACTTGTTAATAAAATACCGGCTGATTTCGCACTCGAGCTGTCTCGATGTTGCGCCGCCATTTGCCCCGATACTATTGGTCAATTTCACACCCGAAGCTGTGGGGCTGCATTTTGACTCGCGGCTTTGCCAGATTTCCCCCGCAGTTTCGTGATCCTGTTTTTTGAGGATCACGAAACTGTGGAGGAAATCGGACGAAGCCATGGGTCAAATGCAGCCCCGCGGCTTCGGGTGTGAAACTTACCAATAGTATCGGGGCAAACAGTGGCGCAACATCAAGGCAGCTCTAGGGTGAAATCAGCCACCCTCTTCACCTGAAAGCATCCAATGTTAACATTAGAGAACATTCAATGTATAATATCTCTCAGGACCAATTCCTTCTCATCATTTAGTTTACTTGCTGTTAACTTCATGTGGAGCTTTCATATTCTACTCCTCTGTCCCTGGTTTACTGTCATAATTAATATGTTTACTAGATGTGTTGTTAATTGTTGAACTTTACTTCTTAAAAGTACTCACAATCATTGTTAAGATCAGCACTGCTCTGGGAACAGCAACTAAAAACAAAGTAATATTGTCAGCCTGATTCAAGATGCTCAAACATCAGGCATAATCTGTTGTTTCAAAGTGTGAGAAAGTAGTATATGAAGGGATTAGATACACAGTAATTCTGCAGCAGTCATCAATGTGTTGAGTTGGATTCTGTGAACTACTAGATGTGGGTCTTTTCTTTCTTCTCCTCGCTGTTGATAATTCTGGTTGACACAGAACCCACATGGACTAACAACCATGCTGACTGGAAGGCTGCAGTGGGGAGGGGGACATGGTGAAATTGCCCTCTCCTCTCTCTTCTGTGACTGACTCCCACACCAAGGTATCTCACAGGATTGTTGTGAAGCTAAATCTATATATAACTAATTATTTGAAGGAAGAAAAAAAAATGCAAATATGAAAAATAAAATGAAGAATATAAGAAACAACCTTAAATCTTCAAGTAAGGTGGTTAGATAATACAAGTGGGGACCTACAAGAAACTTGTGGGGGTAGCTTTCCAATCACCCCCTTTACTTCCTCCCAATCTCTGTCATCTGGAGATCAGATGTAATTCCGGATGATCTCCAGGTCTTATCTGGATGTTGGCAATGCTAGTTCCCTTGGAGGAAATGCACACTTTGGAGGGTGGACTCTTGGAATCTATGACATTATACCTGTCTGAGGCCCCTCCTCAAAACCCACACTCCCCAGGCTCCAACCCTCAAATTTCCAGCAATCCAACAGCCAACCTACCTTTACCTGCCCCTCTGCCTTCAGCTTTCCATCTTCTCCCCCCTGCAGCCTCTGCCTAGGAAAACAACAGTGTTTCTCCGAAGTGGGAACTCAAATCAGCTTACATTATTCTTCCCTCCTTTTTATCTGCACAACAACTCTGTGCGGTAGATTAGGCTGAAAGTGCCTGACTGGTCCAAAATCACCCAGTGAACTTCCACAGCAAGATGGGGATCTGAACCCGGCTCTCGCAGACCCTACCCTGAAGCTCTAATTGCTACATCACACTGGCTTTTATACAGTGGCTGCTGTTCAACAGTAGTAAGTAACCAGGCATAGTTGAGTCATGCAAGTTAGATGGTATCAAGTCACCCAAATGTTGCTTCCAGGTCCAGGGTTGCCAATCTCCAGGTGGTGCCTGGAGATCTTCCTGGATTACAACTGATATTTAGACTACAGAGATCCGTTCCCTGGAAGAAAATGGCTGGTTTGGAGAGTGGACTCTGTGGCATTATAGTATGTTGAGGCCTCTCCACTACCCTGCACTCCTCAGACTTCACTACAAAATCTCTAGGAATTTCCAAACCTGGAGCTGGCAACTCTAGCCAATCCTGGCCCCCAATGAGAACTCCCTAAAAAGTAAAAATAGGCCTAGAAGAGGCCATGCCCCTACCCCTGCCTTTTACTCACAGAAACTGTAGCCTGGAATGCTGTGGTTGCCTAGCAATAGCCATTGAGGGAATCTGTTTTTAAAGCTACAGGCACTCCTTTTATCATTTTTGGGTTTTGTAAACCCCCAGGGGTATTTTATTTTACGACTCCACTCCTCCACTTGCAGCTACTGGATGACTTCGGGAAAGCCATAGATCTGTCAGAGCTGTTCTTGAAAAGAGCAGTTTCTGTCAGAGCTCTCTCAGCCCCACCTACCTCACAGGGTGTTTGTTGTGGGGAGGGAAATGGAAAGGAGTTTGTAAGCTAGGCTTGCCAAGTCCCCCCGGGGGCGAGGAACCCCCCCCCCCAGAGGCCCGTTCCCCGCCACTGGCGGATCGGGCCCCGGGGGGAACCCCACCCCGACATGCACGTCACCCAGAAGTGATGTGACCATGCCGGGCACACTGGGGGCGGGGCCACGGTCATCCGAGGGAAAACTCTTCTTCTTCTTCTTCTTCTTCTTCTTCTTCTTCTTCTTCTTCTTCTTCTTCTTCTTCTTCTTCTTCTTCTTCTTCTTCTTCTTCTTCTTCTTCTTCTCAATTTGGCTACTAGTATATAGATAATATAGATATTTGCAGGGGTCATTTCGTAGAAAAAGAGCTAGGGGGACTCATTAGCATAACTCATTAGCATATGCCACACCCCCTGACATCACCAGAAGTGTGTCCTCCCCACAGCCGGCGGTGACCTCCAGTGGGCACCAGCAGGGAGCTCCAGGCCCCGCCCTCCCGCACCTCACCCGGGGGGATGGCGTCCCCCCGCGTCCCCCCCCAAATGACCCCTGGATATTTGGCTGCTAGTATATAGATAACAAGCATCTATAAATATTTTTATGCCTACATTCTGGTGTTCTGGATTTGCAGAGTTTATTCGAACCAAAGGGGGGGGTCCCTTCCAATTGCCTAGATGCTAAAGGCTGGGAAAACCTATGCCAATATATAACTGAAAGCTATTTACAAGAGAAAGCAATATGTCAGGCATGTTGCAGTACTACCTACAGTAATGGGCAAGTGCCAACTTTGATCTTGTGCCTGTGCCTTGTTTCCAGATTTTTTCACACTGGCATCATTGAGGCAGCATTTCTAAAACCAAACAGGCTTCCTCTTCTGACCACCTTTTCTAAGAAAAGATAAGAAAGCTGTTGAAGTGAAGCTTACCTTTGATTCTCCCCATCTAGCCTTACAGAACAGAAGAAGAAGAAGAGGAGGAGGAGATTGGATTTATACCCCACCCTTCAGAGTCTCAGAGCAGCTTACAAACTTCCCCTCCCCACAACAGACACCCACACTCCCCTCAAAAGACAAAGGAAGATTCTCACCCAAAGGTTGGGAAAACATAACCACCAATGCCAAGGACAGCTGAAATTCCCCCTGTGCTAAAAGAGAAGTATTACTCCTCTTTCCATTTTAATACAGTTTTCCAGACTATATGCTTGCTCCAAATCTAGTTGGCCTTTTGAAACTGCTTTATGTAGACTCTCTGGTTTCTAAAATGACAAGGAAAGTAAAAAGCTGATTCTCAACAGACACCCTCCATACAATATGTAATCATTAAAAGTCAAAGAGGAACTGATAAGTGGCACCACATGTGGACTCTGAGACAACCACTGACAATCTCTCATTATGTTTTAATTGACAAAACAAATGCAATACCATAGTGTCATTCTTTACCATCCCAGGGGATCTCATTAACTATATCTGCAAGCAGTAAGAGATAATAGGATCTTCTGATGGGGGGAGGGAGAGGATGGTTTTCACATTAAAAAATAATCTAAAACCAATGGTTCTCAAAGTATTACAGCTGATGAACAAAACTGCACTGAATATAACTAACAGCCTTCACCCTCCCTCAAACACCTTTTCCCGGAGATACAAACTAGAGCCCAGTTGTAAACAATTTAACTCTCAGAAATATGGATAAAATAATCAATATATCTAACTTTCAACACTGCCAACTCAGTGGATACTTACTTCACTCTCTAGACTGAAATCTAGAACAGACAAGACAGATCTTTCTCTGCACCTGAGAAAAGCCCCCATGTTTGCAAAATTTTTTGAAAGGTAAAACAAAAACACAAACAAAAACACTGGGGAGTTAACCCCCCCACCAACCTAGAAGCAATGCCTATGGCTTTAAGAAACAAATGCCTTCTGTGGCTGTTCCTAGACAACCATAACAGTACTTCCAGATTTCAACCCTCAGTTTCTCTCCATAAAAGCCAGGAAGGGGCCCTTTCTAGGGCTGTCTTGGCCTTTGAGGCGGGATTCATGTCCTAGATTTGGGTTGCCAAGTGTATTTTTGTTACCAGCGGGGGAGCCTTGCTGGGCTCTGGGAGCCATCCCTTGTTGTCTGCGCGTGCACGCTCCACCAGCACATCACCAGAAGTGATGTGCGACGTCGATCACAGAGGGAAAACCATGCAGCCATGCTGCACTTAGGGGGACGGAGTTCCCCCCGGGGCCTGATTCCACGGTGGCGGAAATCAGGCCTCCAAAGCGGGGGTTTACCCGCCCCCACTTGGCAGCCCTACCTAGATTCTAGGACAAACCTAGCAGGAACTACCAGGAAACTTGCTACCACCCAACTTGCATGACTCACCCAGGCACAGCTGCTTGCTACTCTTCAATAGCAGCCAGTACTTGAAAGCCAGTGCATTGTAGTGGTTTCAGAAAAAGATCTGGAAAACCCCGCTCTGCCACAGAAGCTTATGGATGGCTTTAAGCCAGACACACATTCTCAGTCTAACTTACCTCAAAGGATTGTGGTGAGGATAAAATGGAGGAGAAGAGAATGATGTAAGTTGTTTTGGATCCTCATTATGGAGAAAGGCGGGGTATAACTGAAATAGCTGCACTGGTTGCCATCTGTTTCTGGATTAGGTTCAAGGTGCTGGTTATAGAGGACTTCCAGTTGATGGCGGCACGCTCACGGACTCACCTCCCGGACCTCCCGGGGGTGTCTCCGTGCTCTGGCAGAAAGAGGGGGTGAGCAGGCTCGTAACCCCCCCCAGGCGCCCGGTGAAGGGGGCCTGGCCAAGGAACTTTAGCCTCTTCGATGGCAGAATGCCAGAGCATCGAGGCTCCCCTCCGCTCCAGTGGTTTTTCCAGCTGAGAGACCGATAAGGTGCAAGTGAAGCTAACCGGAGCAAGCACAGGAGATCCAGTGCTAAAAATGCTGAAGAAAGCGGGGTCGGAAGACCTATAATGAACATGAGTCTATTTTGAAATGATTTCTGAAAGAAAAGACACTCCCTACTCTACTCGGCGGGACGAGAAAAGTGGGTGGGGGGGACGCCTTCCATGCATTTGAAACGGCGAGAGAAAGGGGGGGAGCAGAAGAGAAAATGCGATTGATCACTCAGAAGTACTTACCCAATCGAAGTTAAGCAGCTAAGCCCACATTCAGAGACTTTGAAAAACTTCCCGAAAGTAAATAAATGGGAAAGATGGCGGGGAAGAGGGACAAAGACAAAGAAAGACTGGTGAAATCGAAACTAGAGTCCCCAAAGCCGGAAGTAGCAGCCAGCGAGACGGAAAAGGCTGTAGCTGAAGGCATGCGCCCTCTGCTGGAGCAGTTGAATAACATCAGAGATCAACTGACAGGAGTAACACAAAGCATTGCTTTACAACAAAAGCAAATTACAGACTTGATCCAAGAAATGAAAAAAGATGCTGAGAAAGTGAAAAAAGTGACGGAAACAATGCAGAAGGTGTAGAAGAAAGTGCAAAAATTGGAAAAGAAAACATTTTCTTTGGAAGAGCAGATGCTGCAAGTACAAATGGATAAAGCCAATATGGTCCTGCATTTCCAGGGGGTGCCAGAAAATAGAGGAGAAAATGTGAAAGAACTTATGAGCGAACTACTTGCCCAAAGTAGCAGATTTAAAAGCGGAACAATTACTCAATGACATGAATGTGGCCTTCAGGTCATATTCTGGATATATAAAGAAAAATAATCTGCCTGGGGAAATAGTAGTAAAGGAAAAGAACACATTTTCTTTGGAAGAGCAGATGCTGCAAGTACAAATGGATAAAGCCAATATGGTCCTGCATTTCCAGGGGGTGCCAGAAAATAGAGGAGAAAATGTGAAAGAACTTATGAGCGAACTACTTGCCCAAAGTAGCAGATTTAAAAGCGGAACAATTACTCAATGACATGAATGTGGCCTTCAGGTCATATTCTGGATATATAAAGAAAAATAATCTGCCTGGGGAAATAGTAGTAAAGGAAAAGAACACATTTTCTTTGGAAGAGCAGATGCTGCAAGTACAAATGGATAAAGCCAATATGGTCCTGCATTTCCAGGGGGTGCCAGAAAATAGAGGAGAAAATGTGAAAGAACTTATGAGCGAACTACTTGCCCAAAGTAGCAGATTTAAAAGCGGAACAATTACTCAATGACATGAATGTGGCCTTCAGGTCATATTCTGGATATATAAAGAAAAATAATCTGCCTGGGGAAATTGTAGTAAAGTTTTCAAAGAGGCATGTTAGGGATGCGATCCTGAAAGCAGTAGCTGCAACACCCCTGAAGGCAGGGGAGAATGCGGTGAGAACACTGAAGGATATTCCATTTGAAATACGACAACGCAAAAAGAAATACAAGGAACTGGTGCTCTTTCTCCAAACAAACTCAATTGGATATAAATGGTTATTTCCAGAAGGCGTAACGTTTAAAATCAAGGAGAAGAAAGAAAGGATCGACTCTGTGTTGAAAGCTCAAGAATTTCTGAAAGACCAGCTGGGAAGGACAGAGGACGGGGAAAAAGAAGAAGATGGCAGATCCAGTGGCGAGCTAGAATCGGGCTCTTCTGGTGAGGACTCTTCGTCTGAGCAAGGGGCAGCAGCCCCGAAGAGTCCCTACAAGCTACGAAAGAGGAAAGAAAAGAAGAAATAAAGGCTGAAGGACTCTGTTTGGTGCCTTTAAAAAGACTGGGGTTTGGGGATGATTGGGGGTACTGCAATTGGGCAGTTAAACATAAAGTTAGAGGGTAAAAGATTTTAAATGTTAGACTCAGTTTATAAAAAAGTTCAATGCTGAAAAGGCTTCATGTATCAAAGCTAGAGGGAAGATCTCCTCTCTTGGGTTTTTAGACAGTAGTGGGTACTTTACTTTTTCCTGTATGTGTAGTTTCCCCTTCCCTCTTTTCTGTTGTAGTTTTGTGTAGTGATTTAAAAATATCAATAAAAAATCCCCTCAGGGGGCTTAAAAAAAAAAGGTGCTGGTTATAACCTTTAAAGCCCTAAACAGTCTGTGATGGGCATACCAGAAGGATGGCCTCTCCCAAAATAACCCCACTATGCTGCTTGCACTTATCATACAATTTTTTGACACTGCCTGGTCCTTGAGAAGCTTGTTTTGCTTCCACCTGGGCAAGGGCTTTTTCCATCATATCCCCGTCCTGGTGGAATGCTTTATCAGTGAAGGCATGTGCCCTGCAGAACCTTTCAAAGTTCTGCAGGGCATGCAAGATGGAATTGTTTTGGCAGGTCTTTGGCTAATCCTTCAGCTGTTACTGGTTTGCCAGATGCTTTCTCTTTTAAACACTTTCTACGTACTGGGAGAATGTCAGATTTTAACTGTTTTAATTATGAAGCTTATGGTTTTGTTGTATTTTTTTAAATGCTGTGAGCCTGTTTAGCTGATGATGGGGGGTGAGTAGATAAAAGATTGGTTGGTTGGGAAGGAGAGAATGAAACACAGAAAGAAAGTATATGGAGTTGTCAGGAGAAGAAAAAGAGAAAATAGTTTGGGAAAGGGGACACAGGGAAAGCGAGGTGCCCCCATAAGACCTTGTGGGTACCACACAGCTCAATCAGAGTTTTTTCAGCTGCCAGGGGGAAGGAAGGAAAACTGAAGATGGAGGGGGGGGCAGATAGAAGTTAGGCTAGGAGAGTTCTCTTTTCTTTGTGAAGGGCAGGGCGCCCTGGAATGGGTTCGCCCCGAGAGAGGGGCCCGAGCCTTGGAAAGCGTCGCGGTTCCGGCGGCGTCCGGTGAGCTCTCGCCGGCCCTTGAAAATCCGGGGGAGAGGGTGTAAATCTCACGCCGGGCCGTACCCATATCCGCAGCAGGTCTCCAAGGTGAACAGCCTCTGGCATGTTGGAACAATGTAGGTAAGGGAAGTCGGCAAGCCGGATCCGTAACTTCGGGATAAGGATTGGCTCTGAGGGCTGGGCCGGTCGGGCTGGGGGTAGGAAGGAGAGAATGAAGCAGAAAAAGGGGAGATGCTACAGGGGCTTACAGAGAAGAGAAAGAGGTAATAGTGGGCGAGGGCAAAATGAAATGCCTCCTGCTACTCCTTGTGGACCCCCACTTGTATATGTATATTTGAAGCAGATATGGGGTATGATGCTGTAGATGTTGGTCATGCTAAAAATGTCAGTTTTTAGTTTGAAATGTGTACATGTGCACATGTGCTGAAGTTCAATTCCTGGTGTCCCAGTTGAAAGTATTTCAGATAGCATGGCTGGGAGAAGGTTTTGGTCAAGCCCATAGAGAACCTTTGCCAGTTAGAGAAGACAATGCAGGGGTAGATGGAACAATTGTCTGATTCAGTAAGGCAGCTTCATATATTCAGCAGTAGAGCTACTGTGATGAAAATGTCAAACGAGCATACAGCTGCATACAGTTCTTCCTTACATATGAATATAGCTTTTCTGGATGGCAGCCATTTTATTTTACTCCTCTTCCTGGAATTATTGGTAAGAGATTTTGTATAATGCATTAAGGTCCTGACTCAGCAAGTTACTTAACCAAATGCATATGCCTATTGTTATAATGTACACTTTGTTGAATAGGGATGACTCACTTGGAGACTTTGCTAAGGTCCATGGTAGTTAGCTCATGCCATATGTGAAATTATTAATATTACTGAATATCTATTCTAATTAGGATGAACATCTAATCAAAACCAGAATGAACAGAATATTCCTTAAATATGCAACCCACAGTGAACTGCAGCACCCCCAATGGGGCAAATAACCCTTGAACCATTTCAAGTCAAGCAAACTCTCTCTCTCTCTCTGTGTTTGTGTGCGTAGTTAAAGCCCCTTTTCCGTGTACTGTGGTCCTGAGCCAATTTTTTCTGAGAAACTTAGTTCCCAGCAGCCGCTGTGGGAGGAAAAGGGCAAGAAATCCACTTCAGGGAAACCCTGACCCAACTCAGTTAGAATGTAGAATCTATTTTTGCCCCAAGTTTCTGAAACTTTCTGAAATAGGGCACTGAAACAGTGCACGATTATTAATTCCTACATTTTGTATGTGATGCTTCCATGAAACACAAAATGTCATAGACAGGGGTCGTTTCGTAGAAAAAGAGCTAGGGGAACTCATTAGCATAACTCATTAGCATATGCCAAGCCTCCTGACATCACCGGAAGTGTGTCATAAGGCCACACACTCCGCCCCCAACGGTCCCAGCCGCCGGTGGCGGCCTTGCAGCTCCACTGCCGAGCCCCATGAGGGGCCCGGCGGTAGACCTGCAAGGCCAGCAGGAGTGCAAGGAAGCCCCGCGAAGGCCCTCCCTGGCCCCAGGCAGGCAGGAGTGGGGAGAGGCAGGGAGGAAGCAACTTACCCTCCCTCTTCTCCTGCCTCCTCCTGGCTGAATGAGGGCCGGAAGCGGGGTGGCCGGAAGCAGGGGGCGGGGCTTTGTCATGTGCCCCGCCCCCGTACCTCACTCGGTGGAACTGCAATCCCCCGCGTCCCCCCCCGAAATGACCTCTGGTCATAGAGAATCACTGAGTTCAGTGTCACCAATATTCAGGTTCTATTTCTCCATTTCATCTTCTCTAGCAGAGGTGATGCCAGTCCTGACCCTGTGCCTGGAATAGGCAATGGACTGTCTCAGAATGAATAAACTCAAAATACAGAGGTGATACTGTAGACAATACAGTCAACTCATCTGAAGGGGAAATGCCAGGCTTAGTTTAGATTAAACAGTACATGAACAATCAAGTCTCCAAATTCAGGGGGTATGACATTTCGCCCTCCCTCACAGGACTTCCCTTATACTGTTCTTAGTTGAACAGCCCCTTTTCTTTATTTTTCTCTGGCTGTCCCACCCAGTTGTTTGAATGTATATTGGTAAATGCTGACCCATCCTAGGGAGCTGAGGGGAAAGACTAAAATCCTTTTTTGTACTTGTTTCATAATGGCACATGAGAGGCTGATGGTAATTCAAAACTAACAAACAATTTTATTTCACATTGAGGGGAAATGGTCAGGTAGGTATCAGGTTTAGGATTTATGAGGTAAACAGGCAACAGGAATGAGGTAACTTTGTATAAAAATAAACACCAGATAATTTGTCACAAATAAGTAACTGTTTCTGTTACTCAGACAGGTCCTTAAAACTTGAGGAGAGAGATTTCTTGGCAGTCTCTGGTTACATAAACAAGCATAAACTTCTTGGTATCACAGACATTTAAGTTGGTGAAGACAAGAACATTCACACAAATTCCTGTGTCCCTGTCTTCTATGAGCTATTTCCCTTAGACTTTATAAGGATGGCTATGTGTCCCACTTTCCTAACTCAGGATCCTTTTTGATCCTCTCCTGGGCTGCTTCTCTCTCTCACTGTTTACTGTCAGCTCCAAACTCCCACTCCCAACTAACTGTTTCAACTGAAGAATTCCATTTGAATCCCCTGTCACTGAAGGTTCTCAGCCCAGGTTACAGCATTATTTACTGTCCTTTACAGACGGTAATCCCTATATTCTGCTTTTGGACTCCCAGGTACCAGCTGTTAATGTAATCCTGTCTAAAGAAACCTGAAGTGTTTACGTTCAAATAGAATTCACCAAAGTAAAATGGATTTTACTGAATGAAAAAATGAGTTTGTGAAAGTTCTTCTGAAAGACAAGCAGTTGACAGCAGGAACTGACAATGTCATTAAGACCTTTGGAGTGCACTGCCTTGAGAAACCAATAAGAAGATAATTCTGCTTTCCAGAAGACAAGACAGATGTGGGGGGGGGGAGATGAGGGGTGCTGGCATCACATGCTGTGTGGCATCATTTCCGGGGAAATGAGAAGTGGTCACATTGCTCTACAAATCACTGGAAACTCTATGGTAAAACCACAGAGTTTGTGCAAATTCCTAGAATGACATGATGTAACATTCTTTTTCTCCCAGGATGTGACATCATGCCATGTACAATGCAGAAGATTTGTAAAAAAATTCTCCCACCACCCAAAGGAGTGGCAGCAGGAAGAGCAGCAACACTGGTACTAAGTATGGAAAACCATGGTGCTAAGTCTGAGAAGGCATAGAAATCAAGCTGACAAAACCAAACCTGAGAGGTGAGGAAGCTCAATAAGGAAGAACATCATAACCTTAGGGAGCCAAATTAGAAGAGATAGAAGACAGTGTTTGAGGAACCACCAGGGATGTTGTAAACTATCTTGACCTTCGGGAGAGATATTGGGTGTTAATTTAAACTAAAATGACACTCAAACCTCTATCGCCACCCTGATCAAGTGAAATGAATAATAGGCTTAAACATAGATGGGCCTTGTTAAGCACCTAGAGTACCTTTGTTGAAGATCCATCAGAGTTATCCTGATCCTTTGCTGAAACCTCTGTTAGTTATTTATGGTTATCTATGCTTTCTAGGCCTAAAATACCTTAGGTAACATGGCATTAAATAAGAATGGGCAGGAGGGTGTTTAGGGAGACAAAACCAGAATGTAGATCCTATTTATTTATTTAAAACATTTGTCTCCTTGTCTATCTCCTCAGACACAAGGCAGCTTCAATTTTATTGCATTTCTATGTGACCATGTACTTGTACTGAGCCCCACTGAGAGACAGTAAATTTATTCTAAATTTTCTTACAAACATCTCCAAATTAAGCAAAGGTAGGTGGAAGTGCGGTGGAGTCGAAGGGAATGAAATTGAAGTGGAATGAACCTGCCAGGTTTGGGGGCTGGGGTTGTTGTTGCGGGGGTGGACGCCCCGGCATGCGGCGGCTTTTGCAGTGGGGAGAGACGGCGTCTTCCTCTTTCTCGGTGGCTGGCCCTCTTCCGTGGTTGCTGTCAACGTGGCCGGATGCAGACTGTCTGTTGCCGCTGCCTGTCACTTGTCGCTTGCCGCCTTCCATCGTGCAACTGGACCGGGGACTTGGGCTGCCGCTGTTGCCCACTGCCCCCCACTGCAACCAGCCATCCCCTGCGGTGGGGCCAAGGGACTGAGCGGTTACTGTTCAGCCTCACTCACAGCCCGCCGCTTCGTTGTTGCTGCGACCGGCATTTGGATGCTGACGTTTGTTGCTGGATTCAGTCGGCTTTGGCGTGCTTCTGCCCCCCCCGTCGACCTCTACCGGGCCTCAGGCTGGACCAGGGGTGTGTGCAGACATCGAGGCGGATTTACTTGCGAGGCCACTCCCTCCATCTCCGGCAACAGCAGCGAGGTTCGTGCCGTGGTTTCACCTCCTGGGAGACGTGGTGCTCCAACTGCAGAGTTACGATGCAAAGGTGCCCCCCCCCGTTCAGCTGGGCCTTGGAGCTCAGAACGGAGGGGTGTGTGCCTCATGTCTTGCAGGATGTTTCACTTTTAGTAGAATGCTAACAACTCTGGCTGGCTGGGACTGGCCAACAGACACTGAGCAAGGGCTGTTGGTGGAAGCCTTTGAGCCAGGAAAGGAAGATTGATGACCTGGTGTAGAATTGAGCCCCCCCCCCTTTGAGAAGGAGTGCGAAAGTTTCTGGGCTTCGCCTTCAATTTGCAAACTTGCCAATTTGTGACTTTGCTGGGATATGAGGCAGGGAAGTGGTCTTTTAGTCCACCTGCTAGGTTTATATAAGATTAGGTTACAATAGCTAATTATAATAGTTAGCTTATGTTAGGTCTTCCCACCCTTTAATGTCAGTCACTAGAATAGTTTAATCTTGCTGGGGGAGGGAGTAGCAAGAAGGGAGGTTGGGGTGGGTAGGGTTGTTTTTTGTATTGTATTCTGAGGTCTATTCATTGCAACCGGCAATTGCTGAATCTGGTTTGATTGAATCTGAGTGGTTGGCCATCTTCTGTTATAGCTATGTGTAATGTATTTATAGTTTATATTGCCATTTTAATGAAATGTTTTATTGTATATCTATATCTATGTTGTTACCCACCCTGAGCCTGCCGAAAAGCACGGAGGGCGGGATATAAATATAATTGTAGTTGTAGTAGTAGTAGTAGTAGTAGTAGTAACAACAACAACAATAATAATAATCCTTTCCTGCCATATAACCACTCACTTTACAGATACTTTTGTTTGCAACGTATGTCTATAACCCCTCCTTTTTAGTCCTTTACCTTTTCTTCTATCTTTACATCAAATAAATCACATAATTTCTTTCACTTAAAACCTGGAGCCTGTTTTTTCCTTACTGGTATAGACTTTGCCTACTGAGGCAAACGTAATTAAATACTTCATTTTCACCAGCAATGGCCCATGGCACCTTTTCCAGGTTTGGCTGACTTGCCAGATACTCTGTGTTCTGAAAGGTAAGAGACTTTACCTTTGTCATCCACTTACGGTGGTGTCTGGATTAGTCTAATGTTATGTGCTTTATGTGTGGCTGCCCTTAAACATGATTAGGAAATTTCAACTAATATAGAACACCACTGCTAGATATCTGTCCGAGGCAGGAAAATATTATACCAATACAGCTTCCTATTTATTCCCAGATTTAAGGTGTTGGCACTTGGCAGTAAAGCTCCAAATGCCCTGGGCTCCGTATTTCAGAAAGCATCTATTCTCATATAGATAATCCAATGAGTTGAGATTGCCTGGGGAGACATTGCGTAAAGTGCCATTTTACAGGGAGGCCACGCTTGCCTTTGCGTATAGCAGGGCTTTCTCTGTTATTGTCCTACAGTGCCAAAATCCTTTATTTGGCTCCACCTCTGATGACTGAACATTTTTCTGTTTTCCAGGGCTTTTAAATGAGTATGACTATTTTAATCTGAATTGATGGCTGAGCTTTAATACCCTGCTTGTTTTATACTTTCACTTACAAATGACCACTTGAGCTTATTTTTTAAATTATTGTAGTTTAAATGGTTGTCATGCTCTGGGTCACCCCCAGGGCCGGAGTAACCAGTAGCCGTGTTGAGTCTTTAATGAAGAAGCAAGTGCCTCAGATTTGGAAGCGCTGGGGGTTAACTCACAACCCAGACACCTTCCTCAGAATGATTTCTTTCCCACGTTCTCTCTGAGTTGGCTAGGAGATCAGTCCTGAATTCCTCCCTGGCACTCTTCAGCTTCCTTTTATATCCTCCCCATTCCCTCTGTGCCACCCGTTTCTGTGATTCCTAAACCTATGGGCCATTCCACCTGCCCATCACTGTGCTCTCCTATCGTGTGTTGCTTTCCTTTTGGTGGTCCCGCCCCCTGTATACTCAGCGTTCTAATGGGGCTTGTAAGGATGTGTCTACTTCTGGCAGAGACGCCGATACTCCTCTCCGCGTTCTCGCCGGCTACCGCCCTCAGAGGTAATGCAGGGACCCTCCACCGGGCTCTTTCATTTAACTGGGCTCTTCCCCCCCCCTTTCCGTGGAACGCGGTCCGGATTGGACCGTTCCTCTTGCTCCTCCTCTCGCCCCTTCTGTGCTGTTCTGCTCCTTGGATGCTGGGGGAGGGGTCTGGGTTTTTGGGAGCCTTCGGAACCAACCCCCCTGATGCCTCCGTCGGCCGGCAAAACTGGGGCCCTGGCGTCTTTGTTGTTTGGGACTGGTGGATACCTCGGTGCGGGCCACGCCAGTCCCACTGCCGCGGGCTCCTCCGTGGCCTTACAATGGTATTCTGTGGTTGTTGAACCCGAGAAATTTTGGAAATGCAGTTAACATATCTGGTAAATAGAGCAAATGAATAATGCCTTTTTGGAATAGCTTCATGGTGCTGATTTGTTTAGAAACAGTCACCCTTATTCTGCTAAGGTTAGCTCAAGGCTTTTGGGTGTGGATTCCTGGATATCTGGAGGATATCAAAAACTATTAGTCATGGTGTCTAAATAAAACTCCCAAGCTCAGAGTCAATTTACCAGGCCCGAAGCCAGGATTTTTAAAGTCAGGGGGCATTTAAATTTCTTAGGGGGCACTGGCTAATCAAATTAAAAGTAATTTTAATTCTGAAATAGAGAGGTGCTGTCTGGCTCCACATGACCACCATAGCTGGTCCTTCATACCAGACAGCTGTGCAGGAATACTTGGCTCCTTTCCCGCACCTGCCACTGCTCAGGGGCCCTTGGCTGGATGGGAAGTCGGGGGGCCTAGCCCCGAGATGCCCCACTGTAGCTACGGGCCTGCCTTTGAGTGCCATTTGTTGGGGCCAGCAGTGGTAGAAGGCTGCTGTTTCATGCTCTGCTTGTCTAGTCAGTCAGTGTGTAAAAGAGGATGCTCTACCAGGTGGATCCTTGATCTGATCCAGCAGGTCTCTTTTTATATTCATATGATGGGGCTTCTTCTACCTACGTATTCAGTACAGAATTAAAACAGCTTTGAGGGAAACTGCTATCTAGACAAGCTTAAGGAACCAGCACAGAAGGAATAGATGCTGCCTAGCAATAGCAAGAATGAACTACATGGTGCTGAGAGTGGCCTTAAGGGGGACAGACTAAGATCTGCCAGGTAATATGACAGGCAGGGAACTTATCTAACAAGAACAGGTTTTGGACGGGTAGCTGTGTTGGTCTGAAGCAGCAGAACAAAATTTGAGTCCAATGAACAGGTTTTATTTGTTACAGCTTTTTAAAGATAATGAACTTTCCATAAATTGGTTTATGAACTGCATATAGCCACTTGTACAATCCTGCTACAATGGATATTGGAGAATTTCTTACTGGTGGTGGCAACCATATAAAAAGGATTGGTCATTTATGAACAATGAATAAAATGCTAGATTTAAAAAAAAATACAATGGCACGTTGACTAGATACAGAAATTGCTGCCTCAAAAATATGCAGATAAAGTTTTACATTCATTTTCCTATCACACTTTTTATGTCTTTCCACTGGTTATTACATCAGCAAAACCAGCAGCATCTGGAACTGCCTCACAGCCCACAGGTTCTCTGTTTTAGAAAAGGCATTTGATAGCGCTTATAAACAATTTTTAGATCCTCCCTTCCTGCCACTATTATGCTACCAGGGCAATACAAGCAAGGCTGCTGAACAGCCAAAGCAAGCACTAAGCCTACTAAAGGAGCCATTTAAAACTATACCATCTGTAAGCCTGTATTCTTTTTTTAATTTCCTCTCTTATAGGCTTGCTTTCTATAACGCACTATTATTAATATTTGTATTAAAACATACATTGACTACAATTATTTTATTCAATTTTATCCCTCACTTTTTCTAGTAGTAATTTGACTTTAAATTCTTTTTTTTAATAAAAAAGGCTAATTTGCAAAATTTAAGGATACATAGATATGGATAAATACGATGCAGCTTGCCAAAAAGGAATGGAAAACTATAACACAGGATTATGAAACTGCCCAGATTAGCTTCAGGAAAAATCAACAAGAAGCTATAATTAAGGTGGTTTTGGTTATACCCTGGAAAATTGTGTTGGTCTCTAAGATGCTTTAAGTGCTACTAGTCTCAAATCTTGTCAAGGAAATGAAGTTTTTTTCTGAAATTTTAGTCTTAGGAAATCCATAGGTAATTTGTGAAGCAATCCTAAACATACTCACTCAGTGGTAAGGTCCATTTTATTTAACAGAACTCCTAAGAAACATTACTCTTATGATTTTTTTCTTTGGATTGACACTTCAGTCATTTGTTTCCAAGCAGCAATTGATTAAAAAATGTTATGTAAGACCGTATGTAAGGAATGGTGCATCTGAATATTTCTGTAAAATGTGCTAAACTTTAGGCAGGAAGTGATAACTGGTAGTTCCTCCTTTTCTTGAACTTGAATTGCTTAACATAATTCCAGTTATATGCTTTCATCACACCTCTGAATGCACATGAGAAAAGTCAGTATACAATGGCCCTTTCTGCCCCAGTGGTTTCCCTCGCTTTCTCCGTGCATCTTCGTCATATTTTAAATTTCCTTGTGCATTTTCTCCCACTTCCGCCTTGGACATAATATGTCGGGTTTTCTCTCTGGTTCTGCATTGCTTTTCACCCATTCAGCTTCCAGTTCACTGTATCTCCAGCTTTTCCAAAAGTGGTTTTACCACAGACTTTCCCTTTGCTTCACCTCCAAGCTGAAGGGAATTCAAAAGCATAACAGATTCCCTCAGATTTCCCCCTCCCTTTCCCCACCCACTTGGAGACTATTCCCCCATCCACATTGATGTAATTCCTCCCACTCTGCACCTTCCACCATCTTCCCTCTGTTCATCGGTGCTTCCTTAAAAAGCTTAATTTTTGTAACAAGTGTGATGAGTTTAATTTATTTATTTTTATTATTTAAATTTCTATCCCGCCCTCCCCAAAGGCTCAGGATTTTATCATTAAACTTTGATCGCTGGCGGGGAGGAATTACTGAACTGCAAGGTGTGGGTGTGTGTGCTCGGCTGGGCAGCCTGGTTTAGCTGCCCAACAGAGCCCCCTCCCCCAGGAGCTGATCCTGCTGGAAGAACTCTCCCCGAAGGCATGGCTGCGGCTCTCCCTGCAGGATTGGCTCCTGGGAGGGCTCTGTTGGGCGGTCTAACCCGGACTGCCCAAAAGAGTCCCAGCCGAGCCTGCAGGGAGAGTTCTCCTGGCAGAATTGGCTCAGGCGGGGCGCGCTGTTGGGCAGTCTAAACCAGGCTGCCTAGCAAGTGCGCACATGCATGTGCGCGCACGTACACACACACCTTGCAGTACAGTAATTTTTCCCCCAGTGATCAAAGTTTAATGATAAAATCCTATTGTTAAACTCATCCCGAGTTAAAAAAATAAATAAAAGGGCAGCGTTTTAAAGTATAATTAATTACAGTTTGAAAGGAGCTGTGGAGATTTTGTTCCTCGCATGTTTAAAGGGGAAGTCTGAAGGTACTATTGAAAAGTTTCAATTGCCCTTTTTGCTTCTGCACAGACAAATGGCCACCTGGCTCAGCTAGTTAAGCATTGTGCTCATCACACCAGGGTTGTTGGTTTAAGCCTCATGGTGGGCTTGAATGCTTTTTGCAAAAAAAAAAGTCTGAAGGTAAAATTGAACTGTCTTAATTGGTCTCCTGAACATTATTTTTAATATATATTCATTTAACACTGAATTTTGTTGTTGTTCAGTCGCAAGCAGTAAGCAATATAAGCAAAAATGCCTCTGTGGTGCCCCCCTCCCCTCAGAGCCCTAAGCATTCAAAAGTATCTTCAACAGTACTGTTCAATAGTACCTTCAGACTTTCCCTTTAGACATGCAGGGGACAACACCTTCGCAGTTCCTTCTAAACTTTAATTAAACTTTAATCAGTTGAAGCTGTTCAATAGTACCTTCAGACTTTTCCTTTAGACATGCAGGTAACTATTTAAAAAAAAACCAAACACCTTGGCACAACCCAGCCATCCAGCTCCCTGCAGGCTGTGCTGCCCTCTCCCACCACAGGCAGGGGGTGCTTGGTGGATGCTACTGTGCAGCTGCAATAGGGTGATTTTGTAAATTTAAAAAGAACTATGGACACCCCCACACACACAAACACACACATCCACCCCCGTCTAGAAAAATGTGGTTTTAACATTGTTGCTGCAGGGTACATACACTGGATGGTGTAAGACTAAGTTTAAAGGTTTGACTGCTTGGATGCTGTGCAGTAAGTTATGAGTGCAGAAAGGGCCAGTGTCACAAATCTATATTGGCTTTCTACCTACCGTGTTTCCCTGTAAATAAGACACTGTCTTATATTTATTTTTTCTCAAGAAGACACACTAGGGCTTATACCACAAATGCATAGAAATCCTGCTAGGGATTATTTTTTGGGTAGGTCTTCTTTTCGGGGAAACAGGGTAACTGTTGTGTACTTCCCACAAAGAACCTTGGAATCTGTAGTGTGGCTGGTACACAGAGAATTTCTTACTAGGGATCCATATCCATGCCCATATATTTCCTAGACTCTGGTTGCAAAAGCAGTAAAGACAATAAATAAATGTTTCCCAATGTTCCTGTGCAGCCTTGTTGAAGTCTCCAGTGTGTACAGGTCCGTATATCTTGCTTATCAGTATAAGATCAGAGAACTATTCTCAACCAAGCAACCATTTGTAGCTGAAAATACTATTAGTGTTTTCCCACCCTTCATATAATAAGTCTTTATTTCTAAAGACATTTTGGTATCTAACAAAAAGAAGCCCCACTATGCAATATGATCCTAATCTAAACCTACAGAAACAAAATAGCCAGGTACCTATAATGGAAAACAGGCCCTCCTTGATATATCTGTTCTTCTCCGCCATGTATCAAATGCACAGAAGGAAAAAATCAGATTGTATCTGAAGGAATAGGCTGCAGCTTGGTATTTCTTGCTTGATTAAAAGGGCAATAAAATGCCTTATTATAACTCTCCAGCATTGGATGGTGGCACAGAGAGGGAGGATGAATACAACTTTTTTCAGCTCCTCAGGTCAAACGAAGCACAGCTAAATTCACAAGGTCTATAAAGTACTACTTTTATTAGGGTCATCTGTTGACCCATTGTCAGTTTTCTGCAGCCATTGCAAAGCAAAATGAGTTCTCGCATACAGGTGATTAATTTTTCTCATGATGCCACAATTCTTCCAGGTGTTGCAACAAACCAACTGCCTCAAATAAGAAACTGTCTGGGATAGCACCCTGATGTCAATTAACTGATAAGGACCACATTCTTGGCAAAGGGTCAACTAATTCCAAAAGTGTAAACCTGCTTCCAAAGGCCAGAAGTTAAGCCTTTCTTCTAAATATGATTGGTTAGTGCAAGGTGAGAAAAGGTATGATAAGGTGTTAGGCCACTGGAAGCTTCTATTCAACATTCTTTGAAGGTATCACAAGAGTCATAACTACATCCAGAGTCTACCTGTTCACCTGGCCCATAGAAGCTTCTGGACTACAGTTGCCAACTCTGGTTTCCAGTTCTCCCACTGGCTGTGCAGTGCGCTCCATCAGACATTGGCCCATCAACCGCTACTCAAGAGTACTCGCATGCCATTGACTGGGTGCTGGGTCTGCTCCTCTCCCCCACCCACTGCCAGCCTGAACACTCTTCTCTCACAGAATAAACTGCCAAACGGCTGTCTCTCCTGACAAAGATACTTCTCCTGCTTGGCTCCTGTGGGAGTAACATTTCCCTCAGTGGCTGTTGCTAGGCAACCATGCTTGAATCTGTCATTAAAAAGGCAAAGGCAGGAGGAACCTTCCAGGCCTTTGTGGGGAACTCACTGGGGCCAGTCCTGACTAGGGTTGCCAGCTCCAGGTTGGGAAATTCCTGGATATTCTGTGGTGGAGTCTACGGAAGACAGAGTTTGGGGAGGGGAGAGGCCTCAGCTGAACAGAATGCCATATCGCCCACCCTCCAAAACAGTTATTTTCTCCAGGAAGGAAGAGATCTGTTGTCTGGAATTCAGTTGTGATACTTGGCAATCTTTAGGTTCCACCTGGAGGTTGGCTACCCTAAGTGTAGCAGTTAGTGCTTCAGAGCAGGGTCTGTCAGACCCAGGTTCTTGCTGTGGAACTTGAGTGGGTGATTTCAGACCAGTCACAGACTTTCAGTCTAACCTACCTCACAGGGTTGTTGTGCAGATCAAAAGGGGGAGAGGAGAATGATGTAAGCTGCTTTGGTCTCCACTGTGGAGAAAGACTGTACTTTTCCTCCTGGGGAACCATTGCTGCCAATCTTCAGGTGAGGGTTGGAGATCACTCAGAAGTAAAACTGCTCTCCAGATGGCAGAGATCAGCTCCCCTGGAAAAAATGGCTGCTCTGCAGGGTGGACTCTGTGTCATTATACCCTGCTGAGGTCGCTTCCCTCTTGCTTGGGTCCCCACTGTGGAGAAAGACTGCAGTTTTCCTATGTAGAGGCTACAGGGAGGGAGGAAGAGATGAAAACCTGAAGTCAGAGGGGCAGATAATAGTACGTTGATAGTTGGCTGGAAAGGAAATAAGGTTGCCACCTCTGGGTTGGGAAATTCCTGGAAATTTGAGAGGTGGAGCCTGGAGAGAGTGGGGTTTGAGGAGGGGTGGGACCTCAGACAGGCACAAAGCCATAAACTTCATCCTCCAAACCAGCCATTTCCTCCTGGGGAACCACTGTTGCCAATCTCCAGGGGAGGGTTGGAGACCACTCAGAATTACAACTGCTTTTCAGATGGCAGAGATCAGTTCCCCTGGAGAAAACAGTAAGTTCTGTGTCATTATACCCTGCTGAGGTCACCACAACAAATTGATGCTGAGCAATGTTCCCTCTAAGCTATGGAGTCTTGTGAGCAAAAATTCTACTTTGTGAGCTACTGGCGTTAAGGTTGTGAGCAAGCGATTTGGCTACTGCATCAATTAGTTTGCTCTGGAGCCATCCTTCCTGAGCTAAGGCAAAAATGTGTGAGCTGGAGGCTAAAAAACTGTGAGCTAGCTCACACTAACTCAGCTTAGAGGGAACACTGATGCTGAGTGCCCAAGGCCAGGGCACCTGCCCAAAGCCTCTTTCTAGAGCTTTGTATTTATTTCCACAATGGGCCTTATTCCTAGTCAGTTATAATTCCAGGAGAACACCTGGAAGTTGGCAACCTTACTAAAAGAACTCTAGAAAGCTAGAATGATGCTTGACTGACTATGCTAACTTTCTATGGCATGAGTTTGTGGACAATAATGGAGTTGTGGCGAAGAGGCTTTTAAAATGGGTCTCTTAAGCTGGAATCAAAGCAGTTTTCAACTTGACTGCACAATAAAACACCTACTTTTTGTCCCTCTTTCTGCTTAATTACTGTGGGGATTCTTGAAACATTGAGTAACATTGTGCATCTTACGTGATGAAAGATATAGCAATGGGTTCTGGCCACATGCTTTTGCACCTTTAGGTCACAGACAGCCAACAAGCAGAATAAGCCCACCATTATATTTTCATAGCCATAGTTATTCAAATTCCAATTACACAGACTCAGCCATAAATAAGCTTAGCTTTAAAATGTAACTGAAACATAGAAAGCACAAAGCACACTAAAAAAAATCCTTATGCATTAGCAGAGTTTTTGTGTGGAAAACACACATCCTGAGATTTGAACCTTTTTTCCAACTTTGAATATCCACATCTATCAAGGAACTCAGTATTCATAATAGTCTGGGTGCTCAACTATCAGCATAATCATGCCGTTATTTAGATATGGTGAACATTCAGAATTCATTGGATTTGAATTACATCACAGCTGTGGTCAGATTCAAGCTAATGTCTTTTGTCTCTTCCCCCCTCCCCCAGTGAATTAATTATTATGGAAAAAATCAGCAGGCACATCAGGCATGTTACTGGGTAAATGGCACCACCTTCAGTCTTTCCAGACCTTCAGAATTGTTTATGTATGCAGTATTCTTTTCATACATACTGTTCCCTGAAAAAGATCCACAAAGAGGAGCAATATTTGGCACATATTGAACAGATTACTTCTTCCTGACTTTCACCTATAGACTTTGGTCTATTGATCCTCCTCTACTATTGACCATTGACGATTAAAAGAAGCTGCAAGCTGTTTTTTATAACTGCCTCCCTTCTCAAATTATTAGCTTTCATTTCTCTTTCTTTAAAATTCTTCAGTATTAGTCCAAGGGTTTTGTAATACATTTATAGATTTGCGGGAGATGACTCATTTTTAGTATGCAAGTATATTTTTGACAGACAAGCTTGGCGCTTGATGGAAAGCACACAAAAATGTCTGCAAGGTCCTAATTTAGCTGTAATAATCTGACAAGTGCCATTCATAACTTTACCATCTTGTAAACTCATTAATTATTAATTAACCATATATGTTGAAAGTTGTAGTATTTTTCCTGCAATATGCAAAGAAAATAAAAGTAATGAGATCTCAGGGAGATATGTTTATCAATGGCTGTTAATGAGGTTGGCTAAATGAAATCTCTGCTAAGTTTCTGGGGTCAGCAGTAGGGAAAGGCTGTTGCCTTCAAGGCCTGCTTTTCTGCTTTTCAGAGGGACTTGGCTGGCCACTGTGAAACAGGAGGCTGGACTATATGGAAACTTTGTATAATCCATTGGGTCTCTTCTTAGGTAGCCTACCCCTATTTACCAAGGAGTATCCATTTTTTATTAGTATCATATTTGGGAAATTTTAGGGTTGCCAGACCCCCAGTCTGGCCAGAGGATCCCCCAGTCTTTGGGGCTCCAATATGCCACCAACCAGCTGTGCAATGTCCCTGTCACAATGACATCACCCAAAAGTGACATCATCGCATTGCTGCCAATGGGGGGGGGTAATGCTCTAGTTTTTGGATGAACTCTATGGTTTTGAGGACAAAAAAATAGAATTTTGTTCAAAAACTAGCACATCACACACACCCGTTGGCAACGTGATGATGTCACTTCCAGGTGACATCATGGTGTCACTTCCAGGTGACATCATCGCAGAAGACCCCGACCAGCAGCCTGGAGCCCCCCCCCCCAGTAAACAGGTAGGACCTGGCAACCCTATTACTGTTCTTATTTTGCTTTTGGTTGAGAAGTTAGATTTCTTCTTCAAGTTTTCCGAGTATGCATACATGTACACTAGAGTAGGTTTTAGTGTTCTCTTTGAGGTCTCTAGAATCTGATTGGAGGATAAATGTTCCAGTGCTCATGCATATAAACAAATCATTAATATACTATGTTTTAATTTGGTAGCTGCCTTGGTGGCCTTTGTGAGGGCACAAAGATAGGATATAAATTTTGTAAAATGCATACATAAACACACATTTCCTTTCAATTTCTCCTCCATTATCCATATAGCTAAGGTTGCTGAATATGTGAGCTGCAGCTATTCCATAACACATATAATCTGATAAAATATGGAACCAAACTTTCTAAAGTTTTTTTTTTTGTTTTGTTTAAGGAAATGTATGTTTACTTTACTAACATTCTTTGCTTCTGGAGCCAGTATATGGAAGTGCAACAATAAAGCCCATCAATATATAATGGTGTGCAGTGATCCTTATTGTTTAAATAGATTACAATTTGTTCCTGCTTTCATTGGTCAGACAATGGAGGGTATGTGAAGGGAGCAGAGGAATGGGAGTAATCAACTATCCATTAGATTAATATCCATCATTCACATTTACTGCAATCAACTTGTGAATTAATATGTACAGAGGCAGGCAATAGGAAACCACCTCTGAACCTCTCTTGCCTTTAAAACCCTACGGAGTTTCCATTAGTCAGTTGCAACTTGACAGCAGAAAGGAAAAATATTATATTATGGGCTATATAATGAAGCATTTATGACAAAAAATATTCAAATGACTGTAAATTGCAAGACCACAGTCTCCAATGATCCCTCCCTGCTTTCCATCAAGACAACATTCCTTCCATTCAAATCACCGAAGCCTGGACAAAAATCAAATTTTGGTCCATTTGTCCACCTCAGTTGTCAGTGGTCAAAACTCAGTAGACCATCAATGTAAGCTATTAACACTGAAGAATGATATCTGCTTTCTAAGGAGAAGTTACTTTCACACATTCCATTTCATTAGCTTTCTAGGCAATTAGGCCTATTGACATACAATAGCTTCATTTGTCAACGAAGTGTCAGGATTTCACTATATTGTTATAGTGTCACACAATCATTATGCTTAACACCATCACTACAGTCTTAAAATATTATTTATTTAGAAAATGTATGTGCCACTTCTCCAAAGACCTGCTCAAGGTAGCCTACATTAAGATAATCTATTAAAATACAACTGTTAAAAAAGGCCAATGCCGTTAGACCAAGCCTGGGCATAATAACAGCATAAAATACATACCAAGCAGCCTAAAATTGTGTAAGTGAAATGATCCTCAGGCCAGAAACAGATCATAAAATGTTTAAAAGATAAAACCTGTCAGTTAAAAGCCTGGGTAAAATTTTCAACTTGGAGCCAGGAGGGTGCTAGGGAAGCCCCTTGGGTGGAGGGCATTTCAAAGGCAAAATAAATAATGTTATGCTCCAAACTTGGTGCTTCAGTATTATTGCTTTTATTTC
The DNA here is from genome assembly GCF_001447785.1 of Gekko japonicus. NCBI lineage: Eukaryota > Metazoa > Chordata > Lepidosauria > Squamata > Gekkonidae > Gekko > Gekko japonicus. Next base: position 312,589 of record NW_015163618.1, on the reverse strand, counting down.
TCGAATGAATGCATTTTACACATATGCATAGCTTTTAAAATTATGTTTAGAAGCTAAACTGTACCATCGTTTATGTATGCATATGAGTGCTGACTTCGTACATTCAGTCCCCAAGACCTCTCAGTCAATCGTGTTTTCTTCTAGTCTGGTGCAATTTCATCGTAGGTACTAACTGTATTCTCACAAAACAAGCCCAGGTCACTCAATATTTGCCACTTTATTATATCCAGAGCTTGGGCTTTAGGTTCCCACATTGTTAAACATATTTAATGGGTATTTAGAATGCCTGAAACATTCTACTACCCAAGCTTAAGGAAATTAAACATGACTAGCCGGCAAGCAATGTCTATGAATGTTATTACTCAGACATTATTAATCTCATCAGAATACCTTTATTTTTGCAACCAGAGCAATTTTTAGAAAAGTTATTGTTTTCTTGTGAATCACGGAACACAAAATTATAGGATGCATGCATTCTCTTGTCATTCAGTGTGCTTTGTTCTGCATACCCCTTGTACTGTCTTGCTATGCTGCTAATTATATGCTAAAACCACTTTTAATTTAGTCCTGGAAGACTGATTGCTGTATGGGTACCACTGACTAGGAGTGACAAATGAATGGACCTACCAGCTGCCCACTCAGTTTGACAGTTCCCTCTGGATGTACAAATAGGGGATCAAAATTCAACTCATAATTGTTTGTGGGTTTGTTTTTACACCCATTTTAAAGCATACAAAACTTAATCTTCAAGGAAAATTCAACCAGTCATACTCAGTACCACCACCATCACCACCACCACCACCACCACCACCACCA
>NW_015163618.1:212580-311697 GCF_001447785.1 Gekko japonicus | reverse complement strand
GTCCACTGGCATGAATGCATCTAATTAAGTAACTGAGCCCACACAATGAATAAAATTAGAGATGGGTTATTTAGCCACACAATTTCTTTGCAAGTTCATCGGTCTAAAAAAAAAGTGTAATAACTTCCATTGGGACCTCTGTGGTTGTAATTTCTTCATGACATGGCTTTAAATTCCATATGTTTGTTCTTTTTTGCTCTTCTTTCAACGTGTATTTTGTGCTAATGGGAGACAGCTTGAAAGTTAAAGATGGGAACCCCTAACATGCCTGTAGTTAGGAAAATTTTTGGGGGGGGGGCACTGCGGGAACCAGTGGGGCATGACATCACATGTCACACAATAACAAAATAAAACATACAATAAATATAATCCAACAGGGGTCTCCAGTAAAGCACTGGGACAGCTGCCACCACCGCTCAGGAGGACCAAAAATAACTGCCCTGGAGGAACCAAAGGTTTGATCCTGCAGCTGTGTCTTTGCATTGGCTTCATATGCTATTGAGATGTTTTCTAACCCCCCCCCCAGCAAAACTTGGCTGAGTCTAACCCTGCTCACTGGCATCTCAGATGGCATGGGGTTTGATCCAAAGCTGTCCTGAGCCATTGCTTCTTGGTCTCCACTGGCCTTTTCTTGCTTTGGACGAAGGCTTTTCCAGCAATTGAACCTTGGCTCTTCCTGGTTACAATTTGGTTTCGCTTTTGGGGAACTGAAAGGGAAATGCTTCTGCCTTGTTCCTCCCCCTGCTGAGTCGCCCCCCTTGTGTTTTAAACATTCATAGTGTGTGCAGGGCTATTTTTGGGTTGGAGCGCACAGGAACGGAGTTCCGTCAAGCTTCAGAGTTGACCACGCCCACTACAGCCAAAGCCTCTGTGTGCATGGCTACAGAGGGAAGGCCTGGAGAGAGTGACACACACCCCGGCAACTCTGAGGTGGGCGGGCCGATGGGGCCCTGGAAGGATTGGGAAGGCATTTAAATGCCTCCCCGTGCTTTCCCTGGTCTGTCCAAGGGCTAGCTTTACTGGGCTACCCACAGCTGCAGGGCGCCCGGGCAAACCAAGGGAAGGTATGGGGTGTGGCCTAATATGCTAATGATCTGTGCCGTCAGGGTGTGGCCTATTATGCTATTGAGTTCCTGCTGGGCTTTTTCTACAAAAAAGCCCTGAGTGTGTGTGATTCACAGACCAGTCAATGTGCATGGGATTGGAATGGTAAACAAATAGGAAAGGAGGACAGAGCTGACTGGGTCACATGTGCCAGGAGGACTGGCGAACTAGGACAACAAGGCTAGGCAGAAATGAAGAAGTGACATTGGTAACATCAGCTCAGCTACTGTAAATCAGGCTGTGGGCAGGGCATGGCACAACTTACTAATTTAAAATGCCACAGTAAATATTCAAAAAATTGTTTCTGGGAATGGAACTTGTGGGGCATGGCTGATGAGTAAGAGGGTGTGGTCCTGAGATGCCCCCACCATAGCTACGCCCCTGATGATAGCCAGTAACTGTGATGCGTCAACTGAAAATGTTGGATTTCATTGCATATATCATCATCTTTGTACATGTATGGTAACAAGACATTTTGTTGAAAGTAACACAGGTTGCATTTGGAAGTATGGAGCAGTTAATGTTAGTTAGGACAAATTTAGTATTGTCATGCACAACCCACTGATAAAAACTTCTTTAACAAGCCAGCCTTAAATAGAATACAGTAAACAACCAATTATGCCACTGGAGGTTTGTCCAAAGATTATTTCTGTATCCCTTGAATGAGAGTTGCCAACTCCAGTTTGGGAAATTCCTGGAATTTGGGAGTGAAGCCCGGGGACAGTGTTGTTTGGGGAAGGGAGGGACCTTAGCAGGGTATAATGCCATAGGCTCTGCCCTCTGAAGCAGTTGTGTTCTCCAGGGAAAATGATCTCTATAGTTGGAGGATCTCCAGGCCCCACCTAGAGGTTGGCAACCCTAACATGAATAAGTAAGTCTTACAAGTAAACTTGATTAGGATCAAGCTGAAGTTTTATTGTTTTATATTACTTTAGTTTATTTAGATAGAACTTTTATGCTGTTTTGATTATTTCCGTTTACACTATGGATTGTTTGCCTTGTTCATCTTCTTCATCAACACAACTTCTTCCCAGACACCACCAGGAGGCAGATGGCCTCTCTTTTAGTTAGTTAACTATTCCTTAACTGTATCATTCTTTGTAGCTATATACCAAAAACAGACTGGTGCCTGATGAGTGAAGCAGGTGTTGGTATTTGCCCACCCTCACCTCCTTGGAAAGAACCATGAGGGTGGGGGGAGCCAATTAAGGCTCAACTTGGGAACGCCAGCCAATGGGGAGGCTGGCATGCTGGCCAGGCTTAGTGGCAGCTGCCTCCCTCCATAATTGGGCCTGAAAAGATGCAGCAACAAGAACTTGATCCTGGGTGCAGAATCACCCTGTTGCTCCCAAGAGACAACAGGCCAACTTCCCCAGGTTGACCTTTGACTAAATCACCAAGGCCTTCCCTTCCACAAGACCAAGATTGTTTCCAGACTCCAGAGCTGCACACTGTGCTGCCTTCTCCCACTGAGCTCCAGGTCAGACTTTACCTGAATCATCAGGGTCCTCTCTTTCACAAAGCTGAGATTGTTCCAAGACCACACGGTCTGCACACCTTGCCACTTGCTCTGCTGTGCTCTAGATTGGCCCCTTTGACTGAATCACCAAGGCCTTCCCTTTCACAAGGCTGAGATAGTTTCCATACCAATGATCAGCACACCAGGCCACCCGTTCCAGATCAGTTTGTGTGTAAATGACATTCCCAGTTTAACCCATAATTTGTGTCATGTTTCATTTGAGGGTTGGGCAGGCAACAAATGATGTATTTTCCTCACCTTTCAATGCCTGCACATCATCAGCTTTGTTGAGAGGGACCACCAAGCACCATGCTCTTCTTCAAGGTTGGCTGGCTTATGCATTTGGTGCCCTATCCCAAAATATGGTGTCCTTCTCACCAATTTCTCCCATGGCTAGATAAGCTGGTTTAGGAAAGCCAGTCTTCACCCTGTGGGAGCCTTAGGTTGATTACCAATTTTGCCTGACACTCCCCCCATACTCCACACTGATCCTGAAGAAATTTTAGAAGTAGTGGTCATGAAGCAAGCATCTCTGCTTAGTGTGCTAAGCAGGTTTTGAAGACAACGGATTTTTAGTAACATGCTTAACAAAATAAACTGACACCCCAGCCCTTGATAATAAGAAACTTGTAAGCTACAGCATGCTATACCTAGTGAATGTTAGGGGTTTATCTGTGTTAAAGACACATGAAAAACTGTTTTCAGTTTGGGTGGGCTGAAATTCTAACTACCCGAAGTAACTGTTTCTGAGCATGAGTAACTAAGCAATATTTTATGAACTGAAAGCTGATGTAACTGGTTCCTATGTGCACTAAATCTTCCTTATGGCTGATGTTCCTCACTTCTAACCCAAGCACCTTTAAGAACAGGATGCAACCAAATGTTGACAACAACAGAAGGACTGAGAATTTATTAATCAGAACAATATTTCCAGTAGACCATATGACCATTCTGTATAGGAATGCTGAATCTGAAATATATATTAAAGGATAATTAGGTATAATTTTTTTTAAAATTCAAACTTCTCCAACGAATCAAGTGAGCCCTCTTGTCCTGTGATATTTTAATATGCAAAGTGATCTCTCTCTCTCTCTCTTTCATTGAAAGCTGGAGGTGATCTACATGATGTATTTGCTGCAAAAAAACCCCCCCCCCCATTTTTGGCCATATTTTTTATTAGAATTCATTGCTGAAGTTTTACTTTTATGTAACTATACTTGCAGGCTGGCAAGAATCTTGGTGTACTGGCACCTTGAGTCTGATGACTCCTTAGGTCCTTGGTCATTTTGTCTGTTTGTCTCTTGCTTACTTTTTCCTTCCCACCCACCCACCTTTTATCTAACCCCTCATCTTCAGCTATACTTATTATTTCTTTGCTTCTTATACCCCACCTTTCTCCAAAATAGAGACCCAAAGCAGCATTCACCTTTCCATTTTGTTTTCACAACAACCCCGTGAGGTAAGTTAGGCTGAGAATGTGTAACTGAACCAAAGTCACCCAGTGAGCTTCCATGGCAGAATGGAGATTTGAACCTGGGTGTCCCAGATCCTAGTAGAAAACCCTAAACAGTACACCACACTGGCTTTCATGGAGTGGCTGCTGTTAAACAGCAGCAAGCAGCCAGGCCTGGGTGAGGCATGTAAGTCCAGTGGGAACAAGTTGCTTGTCCTGCACATCCATTCCTCTCCTCACTGTGGGGACCACACAGAAAGGCAACTGTCCTTGGCTGCTCCCATGCCCACCATAGTGGCACAGCCCCCTCAGATTCCGCAGGGGTGCCGAGTGTTTTAGCTTGACCCACAAGTCATCAAATGCAGGTCTGCCAGGGGAGGAGGAGGGAGAAGTGATGATACTGCCTCTTCTGTGCCTGATACAACCAATGCTTGAATCTGGAGCTTGTGGTGAATGGGTTTTTCCCCCCTCAGAGAAAGGGAGGTGGCTTTAGATCCAACAGAGGTGTGCTGTGTGTGCATGCACAAACTTTCCTCTGTTTTGAATTATTTCATCCCTCACACCACCAATTTTTCTCTAGGTTTCCAATTTTTCTGCAAAGCAGGGGGTCCCTTTAACAATTTCTTCATTATCAGCCTTAAAATTATGTAATTGCTCAGTAGTCATTATTACTCTTGTCTTCTTGATGTTCCGCTGTAACCCTGCTTTGGCTCTTCCTCCTTTAACCTTTAGCAACAGTTAGATTTTTGCCACCTACATACGTAACAGACTGACTGAATACTTCAAAGTTCTAGTAGAGTACCTGTTTTTTCCATCTGAGAAGCCTTGCCTTACACTGACCAGAAAAGGTCCAGGTATTGCTTCTACCTAAAGAACTGGTTATCCGGATTCCGAGGTCTTTTAAGCAGCAGACCCATCCTATCTCAGTAACTACATTCCAATTAGTGTTGTGCATGAAGCAACAAGTGTATTTTTCTTGATACCCTTTCCTCTTGTGGTCTAAATGTGTTGTACAATTATGAGTCCCTTTGAACCCTGGAACAGACCAGCGATTTTTCTCCGATATTCCATTAGTTAGGACTTGCAAAAGCCCTTGTTGGTCTTGAGGAATTGTGTAATAAATGCTTTCATCAAAATATGCTATGGTAGATACCTGGATTATGTATTTAGGAATTAAGAAAGTCTGTACAACGAACACGAAAATTCTATACAGTCCTTGAAAGTTCAGAAGACCAAGTAACATTTTCTGACAGACATTTGTTTTTATTTTTAATTTACTATAACCTCTAAAGTTAATCTAGAAGCTTATACTTAATTAACTTCCAAAGTTTAGCAGCTTTGGGAATTCTACACGCTCCCTGGAAACCAACATTGGAATGTATTAAAGTTGTATAAAATACCTAAGATGAAATTAACTGCTGGAAAACTAGCTTGTTAGGACTTGTTCAGCTTATTTTTTTCCCTTCAACAAGACTAACAGTATAAGTAAAGCTAGCTGAAAAGAGCCCTACCCTTAGATAGAATATATCTTGCATACTTGTATAAAGGAAGCCCTGTAACCAGAAACTGCATGATGAATATTTCAGAACACATTGCCTAATGGGTCAATAGGACATTGTAACAGCAGTCTTAGTTTCTAGTTCATCCAAATCCTAAACCATCTCATCCTTTCATTGCAATGGGTGCTACATTCAAGGATATCTAGAAATGCCAATGTCATCTCTAAATATTTAAGAATCTAAGTAAAAATGAATATTCTACAATACAGTGATAACTGAATCTTTACCAAGGATTACTATGCCATATAAGGCCCCTACAGATAGTATGTCTATGTGAACTGAGAGTCCACCAATGGTGTGTATCTGGGGAAGCTGGACCCTGCAACTGCGGATTTTCCATATTATGGAAGATTAATGGGCACTGAAAATCCATCTGTTTCCAATTCATACTAAACAGCTACTGCATGCTCTTATTCACATGGATGCTGGAATCCCAGTTTACATAGACATAACATCTGAATAGGGCTATAATATATCAATTACGTGGAACTTGCATTTTTTCAGCTGAACACATTACAAGAATATGTTTAGGAACTGTGTCATAATTATTAGATTTTTCTAGTCAAACATTTACAACATCTATAGTAAAAGTCTTTTTTTCTTACCCTTTGACTCCATCTCTCTCTTTCACAGTTTTTATCTCACCCTACCTCCAAAGAGTTCAGGGGAATATGCATGGTTCTCCACTCTATTTACCCTCATAGCAACATGGTAACTGAAGTCAGCCTGAGACAGAGTGACTGACCTGCGATCATTCAGTAGGCTTCTTGGCGAAGTGGGTGTTTGGATCTGATCTCCCATATTTTATTCCAACACCCCCCAAAACCTCACCACATTGGGTCCCATTCCATCTATTAAAATCACATGACTGTTGATAGAAGATAAAGATTGGGAGGTGTAACCAATTACTTCTTTCCACCATACTGAAGCCAATGACTGCTGCCTACGCATAATGGGATATTACTCTTATTTCAAGAAAAGCCTGAAGAGGGAACTGCTTGGGATACTGAAGGGTAAGATGTTAAGCTTCAAGTAGTAGATTGTACTGGATGGTCTACCAATTCTCCTTTACCTATATAATACCATGTCACAGTTAGTAAAATTAACTTAGCTTTAGTTTAGTTGGTTATCAAAGGTGTTCATGGACATAATATAGACAGAGGCTTGGTGCTTTATTGCTGTGGTTCAGAGTACTGCTGGACTGAGTATTCCCAGAGGGCTAGGGTTCTTCCTCTTCCATCCATTTTTTGCATTTAAAGCCCCACTCATTTTTCACACGTACATGATACAAAGAAAGAGGTCAGTCAACAAAGCAAAAGCTGTACCTTTCCTAGTGAATGCTCCAAAACTCATAAATATTTGATTAAGACTATAACAAATTGGCTTAACCCTGAAAAAGTCACGATGGGGTCCCATCTGGTAGATGGGTCGTGTGTCGATAGGGACCATCTGGGATTTGAACTTTCTACCTGACCCGTGGCTGGCCAGTGTTTGTTGTCCTAATTGTTTAATTAGGACTATCTATGCTTCAAAGAAGGAGTAAACACGACCCTACCCCCTAGGCTCTGACTTGAGACTTTGCCATGTGTTTTATTCCTTTCAAGAGCTAAACAAGCAACATAGAAAGCTATATAGATGAACTGGATCCAGGATGACTGTACCAAGTATTTCAAAGGGACTGGCATACATTGGTTTGGAAAACAACAGCAAATTTCCCTCATACAGATAGAAAGATATTGAACAAATCATCTGTTACTATTAAGGTAATTGTCAAGAAATAAAGAAAATTCTAAGGGATTTCTGTGTAAAATTGCATGATGACATTTAATAAAAGAAGGAACATATACTTGATCGTTTGGCTTTAACACTTTCATTGTTTTATTTTATTAATGTATTCAGACAAACTGTCAATATGAGCTAAGGACTACTTATATTAATAGGATTTCATGTCTGGAAGGAATTGGTGACCCAATATACTGTTTTGTTCATGTATGACCCTTAAAGTCCTAAAACTGACACAATCAGAGAATCACTTGCCAGTTAGGGTGTGCTGGGTGCATAACTATTTCCAAACACTTAATTTTAGAGCTAGAACACATGCAACAATTTTAACTACTATAAATAAGAAGGGAACAAGTTGTAATATTTTTGTAAACCCAAAGTCTATTAACAATGAAGTGGCTCAGGATATGCAAAAAAATATTATAACACAAAGCCCAATTTAAGCATGATAACACTGGACAGCTTACAAAAAATCCTGTCCATTCAGGGTTCTGTGAAGCTGGCATCATGCTTAACACTGAGATTTACAACCCCAAAACAGAACTAAGCTTTAAAAAAAAATTAGTAATACAGACCATAAGCCTTGTAAAATCTACTTTGCATTCTGTTCTCTATTAAGCAAAAGTGGCTATTACAGACAACCCTTTCCCAATATATACTCAACCAATACCAAAGTAAAAGAAATTCACACTAAGACAACTGAATAAGCAGTTTAGGAATACTGCTAATCCCTAAAAAGCATATGGTTCATAATCTCTTCCAATTAAATATCTGCTATCTTTAAACAGATAGCCGTATTCACAAGCTGCTAACAAGCTAGATTCTTTAAGAATCTTGCTGGATTCAAAATGTCAAGATATACGCATTTACAGTTAAAACAGGTTTTTTAAATAAATTGTCCTGTATTTGATTGACTCGAACAAAGCTATTTAGCTGAAAATTCAGGAGCAAACATAACTTACCACTTTTAGATGTCATGGAGATCAATAATAATAATTTCTTATATTTGATAAGTAAATGCCCCAAAATTTAGCAGCACAAAATTAGAGCAATGGCAAGTTGGTCACAGTTTTATAGTCCTGAGGAATGCATTCTAGAAGAGCTGAAGAACTCATAAAGCAGTAAAACAAAAAAGTGACACTGGCAACACTACCATAACCTATGTTCTTAGTGCTGTTCCCATGCAGCATACCTAGCTCAGAGAAATATTTGGTACTGTAAATAGACTGAAAGAGCATTAACATGCCAAATATAAGAACTACTCTCCTGTCTCAAGTAAACACATTCACCACCAGTCCAGCAATAGTTGTGCTTCTGTATCAAGAAGCTCTTCTAAAAGGAGTTGTGTAAATAAATAATGGAACTGTTTCTGTTAACTTCCCCAGGCAGAGTAGATTGGGTTTCTAAAGTCTAGTGTTTCAGTGCATACTGCCAGTTCTCTGTTTCATGAAAGTGCAGATCTTCAGCATAATTTAAGCCCAAAGAGTGGTGGAGTACTGAAAGGAACCCCAATTTAAGCCCAAAGAGTGGTGGAGTACTGAAAGGAACCCCAAGAGCTCAGCTGACTACATGTGTGCTTTAGCAATGCTTAGAGGAAATAAGGAAAACGTTTCTCTGAAAAGAGTCATTTGTATTTATTGAAACAAGATAATACCTGTATTTTCCTCAGTGCTGGAATATGTTGTCATGCAAGTTTGTTCCTTGGACATATATTATACTGTTAGTGGCAGGTAGGGTTGCCAGGTCCCTTACCTGTTTGCAGCAGGGGGAGAAGCTCCCATTCTAGGACATTTCACACACACGTGCAGTGATGACATTACCCGGAAGTGACGTCATCACACTAGGCACGTCACCGGGGATGCTCTAGCTGAATGCTAGAGCTTCCCCCCAGTAATGTGTCCAGCGTGATGACATCACCTCCAAGTGAGGTCATTGCGCCGGGCATGTCAGCCTGATCCGGACACTTTGGGGGTGGGGTTCCTACCGCCAGCCGGATCCAGGCCAGTGGGTCGAGGGCCCTTTGAGCAGGCAAGCCCCTGCCCCCATGGGAGACCTGGCAGCCCTAGTGTTAGGGTTGGGAAATTCCTCAAGATTTGGGGTAGGGTTGCCAAATCTTTTTTACCTGGCAGCGGGAGGCTTCTGCCCGGCGTCTTGAGTGCACGCGCGTGCGCCGCCCAGATGTGACGTCATGACGCCGGGCACGCTGGGGGCGGGGCCACAGCCATTTGAGGGGAAAACATAGAGTTTTCCCCTCAAATGGCTGCGGACCAGGAGGGGAACTTGGCCCGGTGGACTTGCCCTGCTGAAGGGAGTGCCGAAGCTCAAGGGCTGCAGTCCCTCCACATCCCAGACGGCCTCTCCACGGCACCTCCTCCACTTCTTGCGCCCGGCTGCTGCCTTCCTCTGATTCCCCTTCACTGCTGCTCTTGCTGCTGCACGCTGGGACCAAGTTGGCCGGCTTTGTAAGGGCATGGGTGGGGTGGGGGCCTGAGAGACGGCAGAGTTCAGTGAGCCTGAGGCTGAGTAGTCCAAAGGAAAACTGTCTTTGCTCTCTTTGGAATACCCTTCCCGTCCTCCCCACCCATCTGTTGTGCTGCTTTTATTCTCTCTCTTGCCCCCTGTTTTTAACCCCCCCTTCAGTTGTACTTCAGTTTCATCTGAGAGTGTGAGTGCTCCCCCCTGCCCGGTCTTCTACTCTCTTTTTATTCCCCTTCTCCCCCCCCCTACTTGGGCTGCCTCTTCATATAAATATGTGTGTTTTCTCCCCCTCTTTTGTTTATTTGTTTTTAAAATCCCCCTTTTCCCAGTGTTTACTTTTGTGGTGTTTTATAGTGTTCTCTGTCACATTATGCCATGGTGCTGATCTGGTTTGAGTCACTGGTATAGTGCACACAGTGGCTGTATGCAAAGTGCATCTCTGTTCTGTCATTCCATTCAGGGGCCTGTCATTCCAGTCCCAGAACTCATCTTCAACCCACAGTCTCAAAACACTTCCTCTACTCCCAGGGGTTATCACTGGACTCTGGGGATTGTCATTTCAGTCTCAGAAAACATTTTCTACCCCCTGGGACTGTCATTCCACTCTGGGGCCTGTGAATCCAGTTCCATAATGCTTCTGCTACTCCCAGGGGCTGTCACTCCACTTTGGGGGCTGTCATTCCAGATATCTTAATAGAAAATCAATTCCACATTTTCTTTGCAACTCTTCTTGAACTGTAAGGTATTTCAATGGAGCCTATGCAAGTCAATTGACATTCCTGGTTCCCATTATTTCCAATGCACCTTCAAGTCTCTCCCATTGTTTCCACTGGGCAATCCTGTCATTCCTTTTAGTACATCTAGTCTGAGGGATGCTGTCAAGCACCCAGTAAGGTGCAGAGGTGCTGTTGCCTCCTTCCCAAGGGGACTTTGAGGCTGGGTTGAGGCTTTTCTGCTTGGAGCTGTTTGCCTTGCATTGGGAAGGGATAGCTCTAGTGGTGGGGAAAACCCCTAGAGGGAGAGCTTGAAGAGGGGATGGACATTCCTTAGGAGAGAAGGATCCCATAATGATAGTCTCTGCCCCCCCAGCCCAATTTAGGCAATTTATACGAAAACTCCAGATTTTAACTAGTACCTTTTTAGTACGGCTCCGAAGCATGGCAAAACAGAATGCTCATGGAAGACAGACGTTTCCCAGATGTTGATGTCTGGCCATTACATTTAAATCTATGAGGCACTCGTGCCTCGTGCGGATCTAAAGAGTCATCTGAACGCACTCCAGGGCCACTATATAATTCATGAGTGTGTGAAGACAAGGAAAGACTTTCAAGGCATAGACAGTAAATGCCACTGATTACGTTTTCTCAGCGACAAAGGATGATGGCAGAGCAGGCACTCTTTGCCTGTATTTCCCAGCAGCACTAGGGGCCAGGGAAGATAAGACAAGCTGCTGTAGCCTGCCTCTTCCTCTTTCATCCCAAATTGGGAACCTTAAGAGGGCTGAGGTGGTAATGGCATGCAAGAGCACTAGCCAGCTGAGAAGAAAAGGGCAAGTTTGTACCTAATGGAGGTGACACATTTAACTAACGCAGTATGTACTAATTTTTTTTCAGCTGGCACTACATATTTGCTGTTCTATTGATATAGTAAAATCTAGATGTTAATCCAGAATTCTAACAATTACATGCCAATTGACCTTGCCAGCAAGACTAAGACAGACATCCACATCCAGGACCACAGTTTCTGCTACAGGAAGAAACAGTTCTGTAAGAAGCACAATACCAAGTGCTTTGAATTATTTCAGGACCACCTTGGAAATAAATGTGATCATCAGTTCATGGATGGGGGAGTGTTTTTTTTGCTTCCCCTTCCCTAGCACTGCATCTGCATATATGCTACCAAGCTAAAGACCCTATTATCTTAATAACATGAGGTCAGTATTTTACTCAACTCTTGCTGCATGAAATTTTGCATTGAAATGCAGTGTCCAAACATACCCAAAGATCGACACTGTTTTTGGATACCATGACTGGGCCATTACAAAATGAGCCTTCATTTCTGTCCCTACAGACCAGTCATACACAGAAATAGTTCTGTTATGCTAGGCTTTTGATTTCATTCTGCTCTCCATCAAAATCCACGGAGCAGAACCAGACAGTTTCAAACATACCTAGTTATCAGAAACTGGTCTTCCTTTAAAGAAATGAAGACCGCCACAGGCTTGTTTTTCTCTTACACTTAGTTGGCAAAAAATTTATCCAGTACTAGCAGAGAATATGCTAGACTGTTTTTTTCCAGCAGTAAAATTATTTTATACAGCATAGCTAATAAAGGAGAGGGCTGAAGCAAGATGGAAAAAGTTTGTAGAGGGAGAAAGAACCATGACAACTCTCAGACCGAAGGAACAAATGCTTTACTCTTTCCAGATGTGTGAAGTGTGGAAAGCAAACCATTGACTCGTTTCTTCCATTCCCTGAAAATGGAACTTAAGACGCAAGCATAAAGCTATGTATTACTCTTTTGTAAACCCTGCAATTTATTCCCTGTGGCTTGTGGATTTGCTGACTAAGACAGCTCAGTCTGCTTTTCTAACCACTAAACCAAACCTTGGGAATAAACTTCTTTGGGACATGCTACTAAAAACATTGGTAAATCAATAGCTAATTGACTTTCCCCCACACAGAACTGTGTATATTACTTGTATTTGTGAGACTATTCAGCCATGGGATTCACAGCATAGGAGGTAAGTGCAGTAGATACACTGTGAAATCCACATATCAGTGCACAGTCTTTGATTACAGTTCAGCTGAAAACTACCCATTTTAGCAAAATCTATGCTTCAGTATTTGAATAGACGGATATAATCATGACCAACGTTGTTAGAGCGAATTAGTCATTTTTGTGTTGACTGGCAACTAAAACAACTACAGCCATGTTTCTGGAGTTCACCCACTTTGTAGAGAAAATTCAGAGAACCGTGACTAAATCTGCATGCCCAGTTGTTCCTTTAACATATGTTTTAAAGATCCAGTATTGTCTGGAAAACTACTTTTGAAACGTATGGCATTTTAAAGGAGATTTCTAATCCAACACAGGGGACTGTTTGTCAAAGATGAAATTAAGAGACTTTGTTGCTAAGTGTATAGAAGGAACTTGCTGTATTGGGGCCCTGGAGACTAAACAGGTTTGCATTACAGCACTCAGCCAAGTCAGAAATATGCAACAAATGGGCATCAGGGAGATGTATTTGGAGCTAGTATCTCCACTAGCTACTCTGGGCAGTTACTTTAAAATTACTTCAAAATTCTGTTTATATGATTACAACAGGAACAAAAACAGCTCCATTGAAATGTACTTACTGGATGCCATTTGGTATAGGAGCAGATGAAGGAGGCTTTCCACTTCCACTTTGGTTCCCAAGCAGTGTCTGGCAGGGTTGTGGGTGGAGATTATGAGGGGTGACATGACACTGGCTACAGCACCATGTCACTTCCAGTAAAAAAAATAGGAAGTGACACAGGTAGTTCTAGGAATTCCTGGAAACTCTATGGTAAAACCATACAGTATAGAGCTTCAGGGCAACAGAAGTGAGGGATCCCCTGCCCTCAAAGGGGGCTTGGGATCCGTACCTTAACTGCACATTGGTTTGGTCAATGGCAGGAGAGAAAACAAAAGAAAAAATGGAAGGCAGGGTGGCAATCAGATATGGGTTAGGTTTGTTAATAATTGTATTGGTTAGTCAGACAGATGCATCCCATAAAAGGTGTGAACACAAGAAGGTTACCAGTACATTCAGATATAGCTGGAACAAATCTGAAGAAAACTTTACAAGATTTTAAAAAAGCATAAAAGCAACCATATTTTGAAAGGGCTTTGTCAGGCCAGACCAAACCATAACTAGGCAGAGGAATAAACATAGGGATGTCAGTCCCCAGGTGGAGGATCCCCCGATTTTCAAGTGGAGTCTGCCCACTCCTGCCCTGCAAGGTATAAATTCATGGTTTTGAGAGCAGGCGCATGGAGCACCTGCTCTTTTCAAGTGGGTGCCATGTGCGCTGCCTTGCAAGCAGCGAATTCATGGCTTGCAGGGCCAGCGTGCACAGTGCCTGCTTCCCCTAACCATTTAAAGGGAAGGTTGGGGAAAAGCTGGAACATGCACATACAGCACTGCATCCCTGACACGATGATGTCACCCTGTATGATGCCATCATGTCAGCTCCTGGAAAAAAAACCCCCCCATCTTCCTGCCAGGGACAAGATGGGACCTGGCAACCCTAAATAAACAACTTTATAAAAACACTTAGAGTTTCCTAAAGCAGGAGAATAGGGCTAAAAATTCCCTGCAAACTAAAACAGATGGAATGGTGATCCGTGACTCTGTTGGTCAGGGGAGCAGGGGGATTATCTGTCATTGATACCATCTCCTTGCCCCTGAAAAAAACAAATGGGAAATTGGGAGGTACTTCTGGATAGATGAATACTACCAGTAATGGTGGCAGCAACAGCAAGTAAGGGAATTACATAATATAATCAACTTTCATTCTTAGGTTGTAAGCTTTCCTGGGATTTTAGAAACCATCATTATCCACATTTTTGTAACCTGTTGGGTAAATTAGTGTTATGCACATTGGGAGCTGTAGCAGATACAGAGTGTGGATACTTATTTCCTGGATAGAATCACTTATAAGTGCTAATCTACTTGTGATGTAAACAAGTGCATGTTGAGAACTACAGAAATAAGCTGGTAAACCTTACTAAAGAGCAGTCTTCAGACATTGCCATTCTCATCATGGGGTGAACTGACATAAACGTACAGGAGAAAAACTTCTAATTTTGGAAGTGGATCCCAGAGGCCATGTGATTTTGGATAGTTCTTCACACAAACAGGTATCTCATCCCACGTATTCATAAACATACAAAAAGAGAAATTATTTTGGATTGCACTATTTGTGACAGCTAGTGTAGAAATATACCTCAAAGAAATAAATCTAAAATCCACATATTCAAAATAACACTAGCAAAAAGTAAGCAAAAAATGCAAATAGATATTTATGAATTGCTTAAGCAAAAACAGAAGCCCATCTGAAATTGCCCAGAATGTCCAGACCTTTGTGATGTTCTCTCAGTCTCTCTCTTGGCACTTGGCACCAAGTGAACTGTACACACATTTTGAATGTTACTTCCAAGCATTATTAAAAGCAAGATGAATATTCTTGGTAATGTGAAGGCAATTATTTTTCAACATGAATTAGGAAGTCACTTCAGTAAGGCCCCTGAATCTGACCCCCCCACCCCCAAACCTTTTAAAAGCATTTTCAGTAAAAGCTCCTCAGTCATCAATCCTACTTTATTTAATTAATATCTGTTTATCATATGGGCACCAGGGATTCATTGTCTCAACAGATTCTTTACTGAAAAAGACTCCCAGGCAAATGCTTTTCTTTTTTTCTCACTGGCTGTAAAAGTTCATGCAGAAATTCAGGCTAGACAGTTTCTTTGGCACAGTGAATAATTATATACTGTGAAGTGTGGTAATTATTTAGATTACGCATTTCCTTGAGGGAGGTTTGCATACAAAACATACCATTCAAAATACACAACCCTACTGCATAAGGAAGTCATAGGATGAAAGGAATAATGAAGTATCTCTCTAAGTCACTGTAAGTAAACACAATTAACTTGCTAAATACTGCCCTTCTCCGTATAAGCTTTGCTGGAACAGACAGCATTGGAGCTTAGAAAAATATTCAGCATACAAAATATGAAGTGCCCAATGAATAGTGACTAGTCTGTTGAATGGCAGCCACATGCCTTCAAAATAGTAAAATACATGGCATTTTAAAGATATAGAATGTATGGGTAAGACCTGGGTAATGTAACAGAATGTAACAAATTAAGGTATTCCTACCACCCTTTTACTAACTTTCTATGCTCATGTCACACCAAGTCAACATGCAACATCTGAAATTCAGGGAAGAAAAATTAATGATGAAAAACTAATAATAGAGGCACACAGTAGTCCTTCATATTTAACTGTACACAACATGAATCTCTTGGCAGAGAGACTTTCATCACATACAAGAGTGCAAGTAATAAAAGTACAACACAGCCATAGGAATTGTAAACAGCCTAAGCCTACAGTGCAAGTATACAAGTTTCAAAGAACTGTACCTGATTGTCCTGACTGAAATGCAGTATTTCCACATCAGATTCCACATTGCACTTCCATCTCCCTTCATGACCACCTCAGCAATATTACAAAAGGTAAAACTTATTCCAAAGAATCCAGTCAAGAAGTACACTTAGCAGGCACCAAGCAAAAGTTAGCCAAGAATCAGGACGCAGCCACACTCTGATTCATGATCTCCGACGATTCCTCCAACCTCCACTGACTTTAACTCTGTAAGGTTGAAAGGGAAACCAGCTTTCCCATCTGAGGTTTCAAATTACAGCTTTCTTCACGATTTGCAAGAATTGTTTACATTATTCACTAACTAGGAAAGATTCTTCAAGGCTGCTCAGAAGGTAACAGATTATTAAGTTAGGAAGATAAAGGGTAGGCATCTTTTTTCTTATAAAATATCTGTCTGCAGAACTCCAGAATATCATTTGCTAGAACTACAAGTGATTACCAAATAAATTTAAATCATACAGTTCAAACTATATAAACTCCCAGCCGTGCAGTTTTTTTTAAAAATCTTGTCCAGTGTAATAAATATTTGAGTGTCAAAAGAACTGAACCATTTTCCAATGCTGAACATGAACACAGACAGCAGCAAAGAATATCTAATCAAATAATATATCAATCAACTAGGACACAACACCTGAAATGAAAGTGCTCTAATGAGAGAGGAAGAAGGTATCCTTGATGTACATGATTCACATATATATTTTTATTTAACAGTGATAAAATATGTTAAGCATTTACTTTTTCTCACCACATACCAACTATAAACAGCAATAATCTTTGCATTGCCTTGCAGATGGGTATCACTCTGCTTTCACGAATCCTTTTGCCAAAACAGACACCAGGCAGTGTCAAGAATTTCATCAGACAGATATCCTTCTCTTCTTGCCTCTTGCCGGGGTTCATGAGACAGTGTAGATACAAAGTGAAGGAAAAACCCAATCAGATTCTAATGGATGAAAGGGATTGAACTAAGCACTCATAATACTGCAAATGACAAAGAGCCACATTCACGCCACTCACAGAACAAGGATGCTTTTATGCTTTGATCCTTTTTGTTGTTATCTCTTAAACAAAGCACAATAGTTACAAAGCACAAAACTCATTTTATATGCTAAATTATTTGTCACATGAAGAGAAATGTTATCCCAACTGGTTTTCATAACAAAACAATCATTTTTAGAGCTGTTTGTACATTTGGCAAAATGACTTCCCATTGGCATACAGTGGCCAGTGCACAGAGCAGGAATTGATGTGCCTCACTCACAACTGAGTACACAGACCTCACCATCTGCTTACATGTGCATTCTCCCCCAAAATGGATCCAGACCCAAGTAGGGTCTTTCTTTGCATACTTGACCTGGATAGCTATGGCTAGCCTGATCTCGTCAGATCTCTGAAGCTAAGCAGGGTTGGGCCTTGGCTAGTATTTGGAAGGGCGACCTCCAAGGAATACCAGGGTGATGTAGAGGCAGGCAGTGGCAAAGCACCTCTGAAATGTCTCTTGCCTTAAAAACAAGTCTAGCTCACCACTTAGTGATGCATAATGTTAAAAAACTTGTAGCTTCCAGAACATCTTAGGATCTCCTGGCTATACATACTCTGCCATACAATAATTATTACTTAAATTACAGCATGCATATGGCGGAGGAATGGGACCGTGTACGCTGCCCCAACATAACCCATGAGGAAGACCCAACATGAGGTGCACTGACTTCATAAAGAAAGCCATAGCCCCCAGTTTGCGAGATCTGAGCAAGGCTATTAATGATAGGGCATTTTGGATGTCATTAAGTCATAGGGTTGCCATTAGTTGGAAGCAACTTGATGGCACTTAACACAAAAACACACACGGTCCTGCCCTTCTGAAGACCAAACATGCTGATGATGCCTCTTGCTAAGCACAGTATGCATGTACTATCAATATACAGAAATAATCATAAATAAGATTTGGATTTCATGGAAAACGTATGGGAAAAGATCTGGGCACCAACTCAAGTCTTTGAATACACAAAAAAGTAGCTATTGCTATTCTGGAACTGATCATAAACCATCTTAGATTTCGTCTATTTCTACATACAACACAATTTGTTTCATGTTTTCTTTAGCAGTCATTATAAGCCAGCTAGTCCAGCTTGTTTCAGACCACCCCAATCATCACAGTCCCCAGCTGTTTTCTAAAACATTCTGTCAGAAGTAATTTCTCTCAGCATGTTATATTTGCCACTCTCCTCCTTGTATACGCTCTGACATGAATTACCATTAGAATAACTATATTAATTCTACCAGATCACCCAATAATTACATAAGAACAGTTTATCAAGTAAGGACTTAGAACATTAGTAAAGCCAGCAAATGTGCTAATCGGTGGTGGTGGTGGGGAGAATATTTTTGAAGACAACTGGTGTTCAAAAGGGTTTGTGCTAAACAATTATGATTTACTGAGAGTACAGGGCCAAAGTTCTACAAGTTCTTCAATTCAAAATATTAAGAAGTTTAGAAGAAGCTCAACAGACTGTTCAAAAAGGCTTCTGAAAAGCTTGACAACCATAAACTTGTACTTTATTTTACAGTAAATAGACTAATTTGAGCAGGCTAATTAAAGCCCAGGTTATATGTTACCTAAGTAGCATGGTAGTCTTGAGAGTCCCTTGGACTGCAAGATCAAATCAGTCAATCCTAAAAGAAATCAACCCTGACTGTTCCCTGGAAGGCCAGATAATGAAACTGAAGCTCAAATACTTTGGCCACCAAATGAGAAGGGAGCACTCACTGGAGAAGACCCTGATGCTGGGAAAGATTGAAGGTCAAAGAAGACGGGGACGGCAAAGGATGAGATGGTTAGACAGTGTCATAGATGCAACGAACATGAAGTTGAGCAAACTTCAGAGGACGGCAGAAGACCGGAAGGCCTGGCGTGATCTGGTCCATGGGGTCGCAAAGAGTCAGACTCGACTGTGCGACTGAACAACAACAAAAGTAGTATGGCAACCACTGTAATGAGGTTGCTTCTCACACTATTCAAGTACCACTGGAAGGGAAGCAATCATGCTACTGGGCAATATCAGGTTGTCCTACCATATTAGCAATCCTGGTATGAGAAGCAGTCAGTCAGTCTGTTCACATGATCTCTTCACTTCAGCCATTACCAGAATTGTGTAGGAAGTAGCCCTGCTGCAACAAGATCACATGCTGTCTAGGTTTGTAATGGACGATAATGAGAAAATTCAGGAAGGCTAGATCTACTGTGTCATAGATCAATGGCTAGTAGCCATGATAGCTAAATGAAACATTAATGTTCAGAGACAGTATCAGATGGTGGAGACAAACAGCAGGGAGGGTATCTGCTGTTTTCATGAGCCAGAGGCATCTGGCTGGCCACAGGTGACACAGAAATACAAACAGATAGGCCTTTGATCTGTTCCAGAAGAGGTTGTTCTTATGTTCATAATGATCATGCAGAATGTGTGGTTTTTCTTTTTCATTTTTTACTTCACTACAACTCTCAAGCAAGTCTTGCAAAAGTCTAATAACAGAGGATCACTAAAGCAAGGAAAACTGTTTGTAAATTGTCATATACCTCTGTCACATAAAACACAGTGATTTCCTGCATGAGAGAGATACATAAGTGAAGGGCTCATTTCTGGCAATATGTTTATGGACATTCTATGGGATTTTTCAATGATAGGTTATCTGTAAGCGTTATATGAGAAATAACCAGAACTGGCATCTTGAGGATAATTTCTACAGGGTGCAAGTGTATGCATCTCTGCCTTAAAGAAAAGGCATGTCCTAATCAGAGAAACACCAAAAATCCTTACAAGTTAGTTCTCTGACACTGATAACTGGACATTAACCTACATCAGTGGCCCCAAATTCTTGTTCTACAAGGTTAGGGTTGCCAACCTCCATGTGGGGCCTAGAGATCTCCCTGTCTCCAGATCTCCCTGTCTCCAGATGACATAAATTAATTCCATGGAGAAAATGGCTGCTTTGGAGGCTGGTCCCTATGGCACTGTGTCCCACTGAGGTTCCTCTCATCCCCAAGCCCTGCCCTCCCAGGCTCTGCCCCAAATCTCCAGAAATTTCCCAACCCAACAAGGTATTTAAAAATTACCAAGGCACTGTAAGACACCAAGAGACAAAAATGTTCTGATTGTAGGTAGAATCCAACGCAGACAGCTGTTTCAGACATACTACATTGTTAGATTTTCAGGTACCAATGTACATTTTTAGCATCAGCTAAACACACAGATTGGCCACTTTCATAACCCAAGAACAAAGTACAGGGTCAGCAATGGCAAGGACTAAACGTACTGTATTGCATGGAGAGATGCTGAAAGCTTTTACATTATTAATGTATTTGTTCCGCGTGTGCTACTAGGAATTTTGTTTCGGTTGGCTGTCTCCCATGATTTTATTATGAAGCAGACTCCCTGCAGAATGTACAGCACATGCTGTAAAATCACAGGGAATGGTGGCATATGCTATACAGGAGGAAAAGGAGGGCACATAAGCGCCACTGTTCTACAGATGCAGCAAGTTTACCCAGCATTGGCTTCCCTGGAGTGTCATACTGTAGCCACAACGATTTACAGCAAACTGTTTTGTCCCACCAACAACCACGACACTGAGTTCAGAACGTATATTTTGGTTATTTTCTGTCCTTTGGTTCTATAGCATATTTCCATTACCATACCAATATAGCAGGGAAACTTATTTTTATGAGCAAATATAGACTAAAATGACATTCACCCTTAAAAATAAAACCCCTAGGCACAGTTACTTAGAAGTAAGAACTCAGTGGAATTCATGCCCATATAAACCTCTCTCTCAGTGTTTCTCCAACCATTTCTGGCTTGGGGAGGGCTTTCTTTATTCTATGCAAGTAGCGCTATACTCCCCAGCTCTTATAATTCTGCGTTAATTCTGTGTTCTTTGAGATGGATTGTTTCCAAGTTATTTCTTGTGTTTTAAAAACTGCACAGCTACGGTGTGAAGTGATCTTCTATGACAGAAATAGTTGATTTATTTTTGCTCATATGTTGAAGAGTATTTCTATAGCTATCGTTTTCCTCTCCTAATTTTCACCCTTAGTGACCGGTCCAACATCACCTAGTGAGGGTTGTTTTTTTTAAGTACCTGGACGGGCTCTGAATCTGAGTCTTGCCAGGTCTGACACTGTAACCAGTAAAATACAATAGCTTGGTTTCCTCTGCCCTGCTGCTTTTCTGGCCGTCCACAACTGTAGCGATACTTTTCTTGACAGTTTTGTAGTGGTCCCTCTGAGACTGGCAAGCACTTAGACTGGAAAATGGTAACTATCCAAAAAGGCAAATCAAGAGATCACCATCCAAGTTCCTGGAATAGTCAAAATTCCTGTTCTGCCACATCAACCCCCCCAACCATCAAGTTGCAGTTTTTACTGTCTGCATTTACTGGGATGCCAAATGCCTCTCCTTTCACCCACTTTTTAATACTGCCTGCCTTCTTGGGTTATAAATACCTGTCTCTGTCCACTCTTCAGGCGAGAATTTTCATTAGCTATATAGTTTTGACCTTTTCTTCTCCCTGCATTAAGTTTGCCAGGAAGATACCTTTTATGATAGATTTTAAAACTAACCTAGATCTGAGCATGTATTTCTCATTGAAACCAGAGAGAAACTATAAAAAATAGTGCAATGATGAATAAAAGTTTAAAAAACAATAAAGAACAAAAGCATTACAAATTGGCACAGCCTACTGGCTATCATACTGGCACAAAGGTTCCATCGTGCCCTAGTTGAAGCTAGTGAATCTCATGGCATCATTAGCAGCCCCGATGCAATAAAATATGGACTAAATAAAAGTGAGACCAGATGATAATGACATACATGATCTATAGCATCTGTGCCTTCCTTTCAAACTGCATCTAAATTAAGGCTAATTACTCCCCCAGTGGCCTCCATTGTGCAGATACAGTGTAAACATGATAGAGGTAGACAGGAAAGTAATACAGGCCTCAAGCTTCTGTGCAACTCAGAGAAGCAACTATTTTCTAAGATACCGTCTGTCTCCACTGTATTCACTGTTTGTGTAAGCAGTTATGTACAACTACAGCACAATAGAATGAAGTAAATGTGAGCCCCAGCAGGACTTCGGGATGGAGCACATAAAATAAAGAGCACGTATTACCTAGGCACTGCAGAATACTGCTTTCTCATTGAAAGTGATCTCTCCCAATCATAGCATGCAGAATACTTGTCAAAGTGATATAGCTGCCATGACATTATGAGTCTAAAACCTGCATTCCTGGCATCTGCTGGAGGGGGCATTAACCTTCTTAATATGACAGTAATATGTTCACTAAGTCCATACTACAGCTGGGATGAAGATGGCGGGTAGTGGAGATGCCGCTGTCAGAAACATCTAAGTCTTCTCCATATTTTACACCTGGGCAAGCTTGGAAGGATTGTAGCACTGACCTTGAAAGGATGCTAAAGATTCAGGCATTTTCATTTCCAGGAACAGATTTTTCTTGAGCCTTATTTTTAATAAACTTAACAGTAATATTTCTCACTAAGACTGTTACACACCAGCTGCTGATGACACCATGTAAAAGTAAAATGACGCTTGGCTTTGTCATTATTCATGCTATCCGTTGGAAGGAAATATAGTTCTGCAATTTATTGCCACAATCCTTGGATTTAAAGGACACAAACGTTCTTGAAAAGATAGAGAAGAATAAAGAAGTGATTTGTTCTTTTTGTATTGCGGCTGATCCAAGAACTATCTCCATAGTTTCTGCTATGTTTCTCCATTGTCTGCACTCAATCAAAGATTACTGAAATCTATGCTACCTCTAAATTCTGCTTTGGCTCTTCTTAATCGGCTTTACTACCAGTTGTAGAACAAAATAATACTTTCTCAAGGCCTGCAAGTGTTGGTTTGAGAATCAATGTGATATAGTGATTAGAGTGTTGGACTGGGATCTTGGAGATGCAGGTTTGAATCCCCACTATGCCATGGAAGCTAGCTGAGTGACCTTGGACCTGTCACACACTCTTAGCCCAGCCTACATCACAGGGTTATTGTAAGGATAAAATGGAGGAGACAAGAATGATGTAAGCCACCTTGGGTCCCTATTGAGGAGAAAGGCAGAATATCAACAAGTCATTATTAACAACAACGATGATAAGTATAGGCTTTTCAAGCAATCGTTTATTTAAGGATTTACACCCTGGCTTTCCAAAACATGCTGATTTGTGGTGATTAAAAACCTGCTTCCCCAATTAAGTTTCAGAAGTTACCTTAGGGTTATTAAACAACATCTAGGCCAGTAAGGAATCTAAGAGTGTTTTAGCTGTAGCTTCTCTTTATTGTCTTGGATGTATTCAGAAAGAGTTTTCTCCCTAGCACTACTAAAAAGTGGCATTAGGCTGTCTCTGCTTGGAGCCGTTTTCTGGCTGTGAGCACTTGTTATCACCTGACAATTCAAGTATGCAGGAATAGTATGATTTCCTAAAACTAAGGGTATTAATTACATAAAAATAGGAGCAAAAAAAGAAGACAAGAACTGCTGCCCATCTAATAGAGAAGTCAGTTGTGTAAGAAAAGGTGAGCATGAAGAGATATTGAAAAGCATACTGTGAAACTTCTGTGAAGGCAGAAACAGTATCTGGGACATCTGTGGCAGCAGAAAAAAGTGTCCAGTAGCACCTTAAAGACTGACAAAATTTGTGAAGGATCTGAAGTAGTGACCAGTGACTCAAGAAAGCTCATACCCTAGCACAATTTTGTTAGTCTTTAAGGTGCTACTGGACTCTTTTCTACTGTTACAGACAGACTAACATGGCTACCCATTTTGGGACATCTATAGAAAGTGATGCCTCCATCAGTCCACATGATTTGGAGCTAACCTAGCATTATGCCTTGTGACTGGTGTGGAAATTGTTTTTCCTCTGTAGTTATTTTGCTTGTATTATATGTGTGCAATGTGCCTAGTATTACTTTTTTAAAAGTATATATACATTCTAATCCAATAGGTAACTAAATTATTGAAGCATAAATCCTTGGTCTTTTCACACATTTACTGCCATATATTGGAATAAATCTAAAAGAGTTCATGGCAGGCTGTTCTACGAGTAAGAGATGGATATTATGTGGACTTCCGGTTTTGGTGCTCACTATGGCAGTCACTTTCTCCCAGACCCATGGCGGACACACGCTGGCTTTCGCTCGCTTCTTTCGCCCTCCCCCCACTGCTGCCTCCTCCTCCTCTTTCTTCTTCCCTGTCTGCGTCTTTCGCTTGCTCGCTCGCTCTCTTATTAAACAGAGCCCCCAGCTCCGGATGTTTGCCTTGGCTAGCTGCTGCGAGCTCCCTACAGCATGTGCTCTGTTGTACCCCCTCTGAGCCTGGTTTTTTCCTGTTTTCCTCCTCTAAAAACTAGGTGCGTCTTATGGAGCGAAAAATACGGTAAACTATGTTTTCTTAGGCTCTTTATGAAGTCATAGTAGACAAGGACTTTATTTAGACTTGAAGTTTAATAGAAGGACGATGAACATGTTCAATGGTTTTACATGAGAACTTAGTTATATAAACATGTAATCTTTTTAAAGCTGTTTGTATGACACCCACTCTTGGGTTTTTAGAGGTTTCTTTTCTTTACCCCATAGTTTGTAGACCCTTCCCTATTTTTTCATGTAGTGGAGCGAAAAATACGGTAAACTATGTTTTCTTAGGCTCTTTATGAAGTCATAGTAGACAAGGACTTTATTTAGACTTGAAGTTTAATAGAAGGACGATGAACATGTTCAATGGTTTTACATGAGAACTTAGTTATATAAACATGTAATCTTTTTAAAGCTGTTTGTATGACACCCACTCTTGGGTTTTTAGAGGTTTCTTTTCTTTACCCCATAGTTTGTAGACCCTTCCCTATTTTTTCATGTAGTGTTTAGTTATAGAAAATGCAATTAAAAAAACATCCCCTTTGGGGGGCCAAAAAAAAGGGGGGGAAAAAGAGATGGATATTATGTTCTATTGTGGTGTGACTGTATTTACCAAGGATAGTACTATATGTAATGTCCTCCTTTGGCTGTGGGTTCCCGGGCTAGGACAGTCACTGAGGCTCCCATTCTCAAGTCCACTCAACAGAGACAAGGTGGTTCAAAACATCAGCCATTTATCTTCAAGAAAACTACTTAAACAACCAACAACAGTAGCTAACATACAAAACTGGAAACTGAACAAGCGATCCACCCAATAGGACAAAACCACATGGATATTAGGGCAGGAGCAGACTGTTTCATTACAGGAATACACATGTATACAGTAAATATACCACAGTATAAAAACTGGGAATACTCAGACCGATTTCCCACAAGCTGCTACTCCGTGCTTGCTCTTCCCTTTGCCCCGATCATATGTGTCAATTTCACACCATGCGCTGTGCAGCCGCATTTTGCCCCGCAGCTTCGCCCGATCCCCCCCGGTTCTACTCAATCCTCAAAAACCAGTATTTAGTAGATGCGGGGAAAATTGGACGAGGCTGCGGGGCAAAATGCAGCCGTGTAGCACATGGTGTGAAATTGACACGTACGATCAGGGCAAAGGGAAGAGCGAGCGTGGAGCAGCAGCTTGTGGGAAATCGGTCTCAGAGAAAGGAAACCATCCGCATCATCCCAAAACCAAGGAAAAGCTGAGATAAGGTCCTGCGCATACCTCAGCAGCTTGTCCTGGGAACAGGATAATTATTTAGGGGCTAGCCAGGGACTGGTGGTAGATTCTAATTTCCATTCCCATTCCAAGTGAGGGAATTGAGATGGAAGAAAGGAAGAGAACCAGAAGTGTGGAGGTTAGCACATCAGGTATAGGATAAAATCCCAGGCTAATCTGTTCCTTGTTTTCACTAGTTGGATAACTGAGGCATTAATATGGATATATGAGCCCCAAATCCAAGATTATTTGGGCGGAATGAGCAGGGCCATCTTTCTTGACAAGGTGGACATGACACAGCAGAAAGTGAACAAGGCCACTGAGAAACTTGTGGAGCACTCAGCAGCTCCATCATCAAACGTCTGGACATTTAATTCAGACAGGCAGCACCGGGAAGTTTGGCTTCACAGCATTTGTGATGGCTTGCTTTCTTGGCTGTTGTCATAGGAGCACTGGTGGGAATTGGGCAGAAGCAAATCTCTTGTGGCGGTTTGGGCACTGGACAAGGGAAGCTGAGCCTGCTTGCTTGCTTCCCTTGGTCTGGGGACCCTTGTAAATTGTCTTGAGCAGTATGCCCAGCTCTGGGTTAGTCACCCGGCTCTAGCCCTCAGGTATCAAGGAAAACACTCATAGACTCATGCCTGAGTTGAACCAAGGACTTGCCATCCCACACAGTTCCCCCCAGTAGGTGGGCTGGGGTGAAGGTTAGTGTATTTGGCTGGCAGGCGGGTGGCCCGATGCCGGATCTAGGCTCGACACTGTGCCAAATCCTCCTGTGATTGAACTCAATAAAAGTTGTGGCCATTTTACCCAACAAGGTGACTGTGGTCTATTCTCCCTGCACCCTTGCTTCCTTCCTTGCCCCTGGGGCCACAAGGATATATACTTGTATGATAAAGGTCAGCATAGAAGGATATGTATCCCAAAAGCTAACCTCAGGGTAGAATCTTGGCATGCCTCAGATAAATACAGCCAGCAAAACTCAAAGACGGATATACTTAGATATGGCTGCATCAAGGATGCAAGCAATTTGGTGGAACCAGTTTGGTGTAGTAGTTAAGAGCAGCAGGACTCTAATCTGGAAAACCGGGTTTGATCCCCCACTCTTCCACATGAAGCCAGCTGAGTGACCTTGGGTCAGTCACTGCTTTCTCAGAGCTCTCTCAGCCCAACCTACTTCACAGGGTGTCTGTTGTGGGGAGAGGAAGAGAAGGTGATTATAAGCCGCTCTGAGATTCCTTCAGGTAGTGAAGGGCAGGGTATAAAACCAACTCCTCCTCCTATGCTGCTGCTGCTTTAAGGCTTTGTCAATGGGAAGGAGATAGTACTGATAAAGAGAAAGGGCTCTTTCATGTTGAGTGTCCTACGGTGCCCCAGAGGGACCACAACCAGCAACAATTGCCTGCCTTCCGTATACAATCTTAGGTTATGAGAGTGGTGAGTTTTTATGAATGTCATCCATTGGCTTCCCACAATTTGTATAGATTTTTAAAAAACTGTGAATGCATTTCCTGCATCTGATATCTATGATGCAGATGTTAAATTGGTCAGGATTTATTGGAGGAAACATCTCTCACAGCTAAAAGTACCACATAAATAGGATCTGCATTGCTTATTCATAAGGAAACCCAGGTGTTTTCCACAGAGACAGGCATGTGTAGTTTCCCTGTTGCTACTGTGTAGGAATGCCAGCCCCCAGGTGGTGGCGGGTAATCCCGATTTCAAAGGCTCCTGCTTGCCACTGTCCAGCTAGTTGACAGGGAGAAGCCCCACCCCCAAGAGCAACCACTGGCAGCCACCCCTCTCCCTCCCATCCTTCAAGATTTAAAGGGCCCTCCACTGATTGGCTGGAACCCATGGCCCACCAATCAGCTGGAGGGCCCTTTAAAACTTGCAGGAGAGGAGGGAGTGGGGTGGCTGCTGGCTGCATGCCTGCAAGCCGTGTTCAGGTGCAAGTGAAAGTGAAAAAGGGACCCTTTAAATGCTTTTTACATGCTGGGGCTGCCAGAACCTGAACTCCAAGTGGTGAATTCGCTGCTTGCAGTTTAGGCCACCTCCGTAATGTGAAGATGTCACTTTAAATGCATTTTACAAGCAGGGGCCACTTGCAGTTCAGGCACGACCAGCCCCTGCTTGTAAAAAGTATTCAAAGGGATCCTTTAAATGCTTTTTACAAGTAGGAGCCTCCGGCACTTGAACTCCCAGTGGCAAATTCACTGCTTGCAGTTCAGACTGCCTCCCTCACTTCTGCATGACATCATCACATTGGTGATGTCCCCCTCCAGGGATGACCCCCAAAGGCCCCTGCCGGCGAGTGGACAGGACCTGGCAACCTTACTACTGTGGCTGCCAATACAGTGCAATGATAACAAAACTTTCACACAGCAAGTTTCCCTGCCCCAGTCACCTGGCAGCAGCTGTATCCCCTCAAACCACCAGGACCTTTTCAGGTTTTTGTTTCTGTTTTTTTAAACCCATTAGTTGAATAACTTGGCATCATTATAATGACATACTCTTAGGGTTGCCAACCCCCCCGGTTTGCCAGGGGTCCCCCATTTTTTGGGGGGGTTCTACCCACCGCAAGCCAAATGGCTGGCGGGGGAAGTCCCACTCCCAACACCCACAGCCACCCATCTCTATCCCTTTAAGTGTGTGGAACCCATGTTTCCTCCCAAGCCCAATCTCCGCAAGCTTGCAGGAAAATGCCAGCTTCGTGCTCTTAAAAGGGAAACGCGACTGCTCTTAAAGGGGGAACGCCAGCTCCTGCATTTAAAAGGGAAACGCCGGCTCCTTTAAGTGCAGGGAACTGCCGTTTCTGGAGATAAATCTGGAATATAACTCACGTGCACACAGGCCCAGCAACCAAGGGTATTTTCTGTTGGAGGAGGATGGGAGAGTGATTTTAGTTGATTCCTCCTCCCTTGCAGCCCACTGAGACTCCTACCAAATTTTGTTCTGGAGGTCAGTGGAGCAAAATGTGTGAGAGTGTGTGTCTTCATGGGAAGGAGGAATGAACAGAATCACTCCTCCCTCTTCTGAATCAAATGGCATAAGCCAATATCACTTGTCCTGGGATGACAGACAAGCAAGAAATGAGTCAAAAGTCCCCATTCTCAATTGTCTTCTGACTTCCTTCTTGCTAATTCTGGCTCATTCTTTAAATACATCAACAAATGGAAGGTTATCCCAGGTTGCATAATTGTGAAACAATATCTGTCTTGCAGTCATAATTGTGGCTGAAAGCTGAGTAAAAATAGTGACATTAAAGTATATACCGAAAAAAACATTGTCTATACCATGTTTTTTTATAATTTTAATTGCTTTGCAGTGAGCCAAACTAGGCTTCAAAGAAGACCATTTTGTATCTTTCAAGCATGTCCATCTAGGGCTCTTAACTGGCCCACAAAGGCAGGAGACTCCTTGGGGTGCAAGTAGGTACAGGTGGTGAGGTGTATGCGTGGTTGAAGCTGTCAAGAAATAGAAAGTAAATGGCTAGAGGGTGGGGCTAAGAGGCTAAGTTGAAATAGTGTGGGGAGAATAGAAGCAAAGGCAGAGAAAGAGGAGGGGTGGTGTTTTTTCCCTCCCTTTCTCCTCTGACCACAGTTCAGTGAGGATTGGAGAAGCCACTACATGGGCACTGCCACCACTGCACCAACTGGCTTTGTGTTTTTTTCAAATGGTGGCTATGAGGGGGGTTGGTGAGAGTGGGCGCGTGGAGCGGCAGTTAGCTGATGAAGGGACAGGGCCAGTGAGGAAGAAAGGAGGGCTGGCACATGGATTGTAAAGCAACTGGGCTGTCTTGTGCGTGCTGCTCTGAGGGGGAAACACCTCTTGGCCTCAGAAGCGAATGAAGGAACAAAGGCACTGATGTAGAGTTGCAGAGCTGGAGGTAGAGTGAGTGTTGGGGCAGGTGGGGGACTGTGACCTCCCTCATCCAACCTGTTTTCAGCTCATGAGGGAAAAAGGGTTGCAGGAGGACAAAAAGTGCCCTTGGAGGTTTCCATCAGGCCTTCCCTCAGCCCCATTGCTTCTGTGGGAAACACAGGAGGGATGAGAACTGGGGATGTGGTATCTAGGAGATCCAGGTTCAGATCCCCCTCCTCCCGAGCCAGGACCCTGTTGTCTGGGTCACCTGGGAATGGTTGCTCAGTCTGGTGCACCTCACAGGGGTGGTGGAGGGGGAAGTCCGGTGTGCCTCCTCAAGATCCTCAGAAGTAGGATGGGGGGAGAGAGGAAATAAAGAGGGAGAGATGGATCATAGCCATGCTCAGCTGCTGAGGCTAGGAGTATGGGTGTGTGTGCTGAAAAACTACCTGATTTACTTGCAAGGATAATGACTCATCTCCTAAAAGTCCTATATATGCAAAACGTAGCTAAGTTGTATGGAAGTGTAAGATACCCCCTCCCTCTTTATGGTATCCTGTGGAAAAAAACTCATCTTGCATATGATTAAATACATTTATTGGGGCTTTTGTGGGTTCCCCAGTAAATCAGTTGCTTTCACTACTAAGAATCAATTGCTTTTGTTTGTATTTTGAGTAAAAAATAATATTGTTAATTGAGTTTCCCTGCGTCCTTTATAAAGTTTATATCTCCGGTACCTGCATACATGGCCCAGCCTGACAAAGTAACATTTGTGTCAGATCCGGTCCTTCTAACGAATGAGTTCCACATAGGGTTGCCAAGTCATGGCAGGGGATCATATGTCTTCGCAGAATCCGTGCCACGAGGATGGCGAGATGCATTGCAGCCACCGTTGACAGGATTTGATGCAACGCATCGCTCTGGCAACGGGGCTCCAAACAGCCCCGTTGCCAGAGTGATGCGTAGCGTCATGTCCTGGCGACAGTGGTGTAATGCGTCTTGCTGTCCCCGCGGCACAGATTCTGTGAAGACATGCGGATCCCCCGCCGCGATTTGGTGAGATTTGGGAGCACTAGTTCCACACCCCTGCACAGTTTACTACTTTATCACTCTCATCATAACTATTCCAACTAAACTTTGTTTGCAAGGTCTAGATGTGTGATGTTGCATTCAAGGTATTATTTTCACATTTATCATCTGATGAAGAGAACTGTGTTTCTTGAAAACTTATGCTACAATAAAGTTTGTTAGTCTTAAAGGTGCTACTGGACTTTTTACTATTTTGCAGCAACAGACTAACACAGCTAACTCCTCTGGACCTTTTAAAAAATAATTTATAAATTCAGTTTACCTTGCTGACTAAATTGCTGACCTATGGTGATCAGATTTTCTTCAGTTAGATTTGTCAAACCTATTTCCTTCTTACAGACCTTCAGTGGGAAAGGATAGCAAAAGCCTCAACATGACTGCTAGACATAATGTTAAGCCATCCATGCATAAATCAGACTTAAAGTTTGAATCAGGTAACATTTTTCATACACTTTGCCTCCTCTTCCACTTTCACTATGCGTTCACTTTTTTCCTTTCAAGCCTGTGAGCACCTTCCCAAGAATTTAGATCAACTTCAAAAATTATAATGAAGAATAACTAGAAGAGTTAATAACTGAGTAGCATATTCATTAATGCATTTTAGGCTTTCCCCTTTCACATACAAGGAACAAACAACTTAACTTCAGATACTTTCTGAACTTCTTAAATAGCCCGTGCTTTAAAAGGTAACATTTTATGTTATCAGTTCTCTAGCAGTATTATATCTCAGGTAAGTGACTCCAGCCTATAATCAGCTGCAGTGTAAACACTTAAATTATTTTATAAAATAAGGAAGTTTTAATGTGGTCAACAAGAGTTATTGAAAATTTCTTCACATTCAGATGAAATAACTGTGCAGTTTGTCAGAATCTAAAAATGCAATCTTACAATGAAGCTGTAGTGGAAGCATTGCTGTCACTTTTGATAATTGCTTCTGGTGTAAAAGGAAAGCATTTAAATAAATGCAGAAAAAGCACAAGAATGACTCCCATATTCTAATTAATTTTAAAGCTACCAGCATTGTGTGGCCAGACTTGTAGATACTATCCTTAAAAAAGAAGTTTGCAATCAAAGGTCACAACTGTATTTATCTCCCTAGACAGCACAATTAAAAAGAACATATATCCCTTAAAAATATATGGAAGATTTGCAAGTGCTGTGTAATTAATAAAGCTGCACTTAGTATTCCTACCAAGTACTTTCTCTAAGATAAAGTCCAGTGCTTCTATAAAAGATTGCAAATTGTTGTGAAAAAATTAAAAGCAACCTTGGAGGGTTGCTAATTGAACAATATGTACATGATTTCTTCATTGAGAAGTTGTTCTGAATAGTGAGACCTCCAAAGATTAGATAAAAACATCAGGGTAAGTGTAGCACGGATGTCAAATTAAATTGCTTATTTTGCTGTTCCATTACTTTGGCAAGAACAATGCATCCAACACTCGGTCCCATTACTGTTGGCCATGCCTCGCCATCTATCATTTCAGCTTTCTGTCACAGCTGCTCTGATGTGCATGTGAAACACACACTGTTCTTTTAAAACTTTTTCCTTGTTGGAGCATTAATCTGCATTACATAAATGTCCATGACACTCCAAACAATATCCAAGCCCCATTTATGTTGTGCAAATCCAAGCAGTTATTCTACTTTTGGGAGAGAAAAATCAAGGGGAATTAAAACAACATTTTTTAAAAGGTACTATTTAATTTAAATAAGATTATTAACACCACATCACCTCAATACAGAGACACAGAACCAGCAATTGTTATCATATTTATAGCAATAAACATTTAACCTTTGTTGCAATAAGTCTGCATTAATTTTCCCACCACACCCCTTTCCTCTCCATGCAAATATATCTAGTAGAGAGTGGGTGCAGCAGCTTCCAGTCACCCAGTTTTGCAAATATTTAATATTTCTTACCTTTTATAGAAACCATGGAGAGGCTGGAGACACAGAAACTGCCAATAATCCAAGCAAAAGGCCTTTAACTTCAGCATTTTAAAATAATCCAACTGCAGCAAGTGAAATCTCGTTTGCAGCCTTTAATAAAAGAATATCCCACTTCTTAAAGGAAAAAAATTGATATGACAAAGAACAGCCTCTTCTTCTCTAAGGAGGCAGCAATGTAAGTATTTCCACTGTACACAGCTTTTCATCCACATGTACTGCACCTGCATAGCTACAGTGTACTACTTTAATACAAAGAGACAGTAGCACAAAGGCTACAAATTTATTTACTGTGCTCCTTTCCCTTGATTTTAGCTAATTTTTCCAGACGTCTTCAATGTAACCAGTTATACTATTACATATACAACCTCTCCATTTGCCTATTTCTAGCCATTCCAAAACTATATGATAAATAATTAGTATATATTTCTGTTAGAAACCAAAGGCCCCACAAAAAGCATCCCCAGAGCTCACAAGCAAACATCCCAGTCAGCTGAGTACAAATGCCCTATGATCCCAGCAGACTTAAGATCACATCATATGGAAACTCCTCAGTTCTGTAACTAAGCTTCATGGAACTTTTTTTTTTTTAAGTCAGCTCCTCTGGTGTGTGAATCACATCTGCTCCATTGTCTGCCAGCACCTATGAAAAATGTTGATTTCCTGGGAGTGGAAGGGAGGTGGGAAGTGACAAGAATGAGTGCAGGTCCTTCCCACTTACAAAATAAATTATGGTTATCTTAATCCCAACACACTTTGCCAGTTACGTCTGTGTGAAGAAAAACTAATCATCTGAACCACATGGTGCACAGTGGGGCACGCTCCCAGCTATAAAAGCCAGCGAAATAAAGCCTCTCAGAGATAGGTTGATTCTGGTTGCTATGGCAACAAGAACACATTGATAACATCTAAAATGGAAGCCCAATGACAGTTTTTCATTGGCTTACGGGGACAGAATGCATCTGTAACAAGGAATGCGCAGGCACTCATAGCAATCTCATCAGCAGAGAATGAATTTGGAGCTTGGCTAATTAACAGCAGGGAAAAAAGGCAGCAGCTAGTCCTCATTTAGTTACAGTGGAAAGCCAAACCATTTTATTCTTAAGGGAGCACAGAAGCAATTAGCAGGGAGGTAATTTGAGAAAAAAGGAATTTAAAAATTAGATGTGATTTCTATTTAAATCCTTTGGGTGAAACAGGGATGATAAAGCAGCTTTCATTTGCCACCCTTTGAAACCCCGAGCCATTTGTGCCTCTTATCTTTTAAGAGACACTAAAGGGCCCAGTTCTGCATTTTAAAAATTAATATTCAGTAGTAACTTGCCACTGCATGAATCCCTGCTGGTTAGAATTAGACTATTCAGGGAATAAATATCAAAGTAATATTCAAAGAATGTATGTTTGGGTGAGATGAATAACAGAGAATCTCTAACAAGCCGACTCTTCCCTCTATCAAGGAAAAGCTAAGACTTTGCCAACAGGCCCTAGAACATTGCCTTTTTTAAAAAGCAGATTACTGTTATTCTTTGTCATTTATATTATCACCACACAGGAAGTACAACATGGATTTCTTATTCTTTATGGGTTGGAAGATTTCCACTGATGGAAAGGGTGGGGCAATTTCCACTCACTCCCTCCTGCAGCAGGTCTCCGAGTTCTCACTCATTTATTTATTTGGAAAATTTGTAAGTAACCTCCCCAGAAATGGCTCACAACAAAACAATGCCAACAAGTCAATAAAACAATAAATAGGCCAGTGAAACACTGAAAAGCCAAGCCCATAGAATGCTGTTAAAACATTATTTTAAAAAAATATATATTAGAAATTCTATTAAACTATTAAAAAGTAGCTGAGCTGTTCAAACTGTACCGAGAGCCACAATTAACAGAAAGTGACTTGAATGCTCAAGAAATTGGAGAAAGGTGGAATTTGTGATATGCAGTATGTCAGTTTTGTTTTACTGGCATCCTTTACATGGCTGCATCCATAGCAAAAGAACCTACTGTCTATCCCTAACTATGCTACTGATTCTGTGGATTCTTTAGTTTAAATTAATGGGATAATTTTGCAGTTGTAGACTATGGGTAATGAATGACAAGTGTACTTAAAAGCTGTAGGCAACAGTGTTCTTACATGTTATCCAGATGCCTGAAAAAAAAGGTTGACTCTAAGTCAGGTTGATGGCAACTAGGACCAGGGCTTTCTCATTTGTAGCTCCTTCCTATTGGAACGAGCTGCCTGCTGAGATCAGGGCCCTGCGGGACCTGTCACAGTTCCGCAGGGCCATGAAAACAGAGCTTTTTAGGCAGGCATTCCGTTAGGAGAGCCATCTTACCAGCAGCGCCCTGTGTGAACTCTGATCCAACACGACTTAGCGCGGCGGCACCACTGAACGTGTCCTTAAATTGCACTTTACTTTCATCGCCATCGAAGTGATGTTTTACATTGATTTGTCTGTGTTTTTAAATCATTTACTTCATTTTATCAACTGTAAAATGTATACTGTTTAGCAGTTTTGTGGAAGCCGCCCTGAGCCTGCCTTGGCGGGGAGGGCGGGTTAAAAGTTTAATAAATAAATAAATAATAAATAGTGGGATGAGGTCTAGTGAAGGCCTCAGGCAGCACCCCTTGTCCTAAGCACCCACTGCTTGGAAAGTTACCGGTGCATTATTGGACAAGCCTATAGTTCGATTATTTCTTTTCCTACAAAGGTACCTTTTAAAATCATGTTGTGGTACTTTTCACGATACTGATCCTGCAGAAAATCTCCACAGACAGAAGGGATTTCCATCATGTGACTACCTCCCATGTACCTTCACATACATGGGGAATCTCCCGGATATGTAAGAACAACTACCTTCTTTGTGGGTAGCCTTGTTTTAATATTTTCATGGCAGACCGCCATGGATCAGGTCATACTAAAGTATATTTGGCTGAATAAAGCTGGACTAAGGCCCCATAAAGCTGGCCCTCAAAGTCAAACTGGATTCTCAGTGCTACCTTTAACAGTGCTTGAGTGGGATAATCTTTGTCTAAGTTGGACAGAAGGTAACACCAATAAGTATAGAGGAAATGTTCAAAATGAAACTGGTTAGAGGCTCAACTTTATCGGGAGGGAGGGAGAGAGGCAGGCAGGCAGGCAGGCAGGCAGGCAATGGCACTTTCTGATCCTGTTATTTTAAAAAGAACAATATGGATCTCTTGTGACCATTAAGCCAGTATGCTGTCGAAGGCCAGTGTTTACAACACAACTCTATTCTTTACCTTATATCAAGAACAATTCTTATATTTGTATGGAGGGAGTACATTCAGAAGCTCAGCTCTGTCATAGGCATAAGCCTTCACTTCCATATGGAAGTAGAGGTGTCAATCAACCTTCCTAGCTCTTGGAGCGGCATTTACATCTGAAATTTGGCAGACCGCCATGGATCAGGTCATACTAAAGTATATTTGGCTGAATAAAGCTGGCCCTCAAAGTCAAACTGGATTCTCAGTGATCCCCTTCACTGAGGGGGCAGCCAATGAAAATTGACACCAGCAGATATTGCAGGGGACAGAGCCAGCTCTCTCTGTTTCCATCCTTTCCCCTTGGGTTGCTCACAGGTGAAGGATATCCCCCCCCCCAACCCTTTATTTCAGGGCAAACTCCACATCCAGATTACACCTCTTTTAAAATACATATTCCTGTGGCACAGAAATCAATGAAGGAAAAAGGGGATTTCAACAGGAATAAAGAGAGTGGAAGACTCATAATTAGACCATGAGCATTGTGTGGCCAGATGATATATAAGACCACAGACTTTACTGAGGAAAAGAGGGGAGACACTCAGAAGATGAGGGTGGCAAGCTGTGAGGTAAATGCAGAAGGGATGTTTTGGTGCCATGTAGAACCAGATGCAGTCAGAAGCCAAGCAGCACTGCCTGCCTTGAAGGCTGCTGGCTTCCTCCCCCTGGACAATGTTTCTGCTGCTTTGGTGAGTTTGGAGGGAATGTTTTGTTCAGTTCCCAGAGCAGAGCCATTGCCTGGGACCATTGCTGAATGGAAATTGATTTGCTGCTGCCTAAATCATCAAAGTGCTGACAATGGAAAAACTGTTAGTGGGACAGGGCATAGTTAATCTAAAGACTTTGGCCAAGGTATATTATGGTGATCAGGTACTGTTGAGCAGATTGAACAGTGTTCTGGCTATTAGTAAATGGAAAACACTTAATTGATAAAGCTAATCAAGAAATCCCAAGAAATACATTTGTTTGGATTTTTCAGACTTTTCAAGATGCACGTTTCGTAGATGGATATTTTAAAATGGGCAGAGCTATTCTGCATGTCATTCACAACTCTGTGAGCAACATGCCACTTCTCTGAAACATTTTTACTATAATAGGGCTGCCTGTACTATTTGCAATGGAATTCTAAATCACTGTGAAAGAGATTATGCCAATTCCTGTTTCACATCACCCAAACATTAAAGTAATTTTGATATCTCAGAATAGCATCCAGGCTCCATTATTAGTTAAAGAATAACCTTCCAATTGGCATGTGGAAATGCTGTGCATGTGTCAATCAACTAACCACCAGGTGGTTGCATAGGTGCGATCTTATAAATCTTTAAGTGGAGGGAACTTGGGTGGTAGCCATTCCCAGAAACAGCCAAGTTGCACAACCTCCTAATTTTTTTCCTTAAGATTTCAGATTTTCCTGAAAACCTCAAGCTTTTCTCAGGTTTGTAGAAAAGTCTGTCTTGTCTGTTCATGGCACTCATCTGTGGATTTAAGGGTCCACACTCTAGGTGTGCTATTACGGTCTGCAAGGATATTTGGGAGGCATCTCATTTCCCTTTCCTGAAAGCCCCCATAGCTTCTCCCCCTTTACCTGCTCTCCTTCCTATCCACCACCCAACCTAACCTTTATCTGCCCCCTCCCATCTTCAGCTTTCCAGTCTTCCTTCCCCCAGCAGCTAGGAAAACTCTGGCCATGTTGCTTTGTGCTGGTTGTCAGGCCCTGACCCAAGGACTTGTGAGGGGCACCTCACTTTCCCCTGAACCCCCCCTCCCCACACTATTTCTTCTTTCCCTTCTCCTGGAAACACCCATATCCTCACATTTCCCTGCTTCCTTCTTTCCCTCCTACCCACCTACATACCATTTCTGCCCCACATATTCAGCTATATTATTTATTTACTTCAGTTATAGTCTGCCTTTCTCCCCAATGGGGACCCAAAGCAACTTATATCATTCCCCTTGCCTCCATTTTATTCTCATAACAACTCTGTGAGGTAGAGTAGAGAGAGTGCTGAGATGGAGTCACTGGCCTAAAATCTATGCAGGACAGAGTATGTATTTGATTTGGGGTCTACCAGTTCTTAGTCTGATACTGTTACCACTATGCCACACTGGCTTCCATGTGGTGGCTGTTGTCCAATAGTAGTGTATTGCCAGGCAGTAACCACTTGGCTTGGGTGAATTGTGCAAGTTGTGTGGTAGTGAGTCACATGTTGCTTGATGGCCTTAATAAGTTCTCTCTAAAGGGCAGGCAGGAGGGGAACAGGGAAGCCAAAACAGCCATGGAAAGGGGCCTGCCCCCTCCTCCTGCCTTTTAATGACAGAAACCAAGAAGTGAAGGATGGCAGTAATCCTCCCCAATAGTCACTGAGAGCATTCATTTCTTAAAGGTACAGGCACAGCTTCTATTGTTTTGGGATGTTTCAACCCTCAATGTATTTATTTATTTTTTAAGATTTCACCTTTTTCTGCAAAACTGGGGTCTTTTTCAGGTTTATAGAAGGAACTGTCTCATCTATTCCTGGCTCCAGTCTCCGGATTTAAAATACTCACAGTTGGGGCCACGTAGAGAATTAGATATATTGACATACAGGAACCCTCAAGGAAATTATAGGAGTGGTCATCCTATTCCCTCTGTTTTTGCTTCCTCCCTTTCCCCTCCCCTTCTCTCATTTTCTCTCTCTTAGTCTTTTCCCTCCTCCAAAGCCTGTTCTTTTTTGTCCCCCCAAGACCTACTGTCACCCTTTCCCTTTTTTCTACATCCCTAATGCCTCTTGAAACACAAGCACACACTCATTTTCTCATCCCCCAGTGCCTTCTGTCTCACACACTCACTCTTTCTCAAGAGTGAGTCTCCCTCCCCTCCCTGGGCCATTCCCCTTGTCTCTCCCCCAAGTTTGCAGAAATGTTTTCTGTCAGTGTGGCCTCAGTGTGAGGATTTGAGGATCTGCAGATTGGCCAACACTTGACTATTAGTATATAAGATGATGATTAAACAACTATCCTATTTTTTAAAAAATGGCCAGTTATTGTTGATTTAGACATTAGACCATTAAACTCAGAGCTTTGACTGAAAATTGAACACTGCACTTCCCTCCCCACTAAAACCAATATTTGACCAAGTTCAACTACTCTCCCCTGTGGAGACACATTCACACAAAAGCAGCTGTTAACTGTAGCTACACAAAGTAAACTTATTACAAAAAACAGAATTAGAGAAGTATCCTTCCAGCACATCGATTATTTGGGTAGGGACACACACACACACACACACAAATACAGATATAATGAATAAAATAAAGGGGATTAAGCTGATGTGAAGGGCTTGAATAAAATTCTTCATTATTCTTCATTCCTTCTTTCACAAGGAACATCACAAGGAAAATGGTGGAACACTATCAAAACATTTGATCCTGAAGTGACACAAGGTTCAGATTTGTTCAAAGGCATCTTCCTACTCTGCCAGCAAGAAATAATGGGGAGTTTGTTTGTCAGTGTCTGTGTTTTAAGTGTGGATTCTAAGTAGTCAAAAAGGTACTCATCAAGACATTTTGACAGACTCTAATACTGATGATACTGTACTGTGTTGTAAAGAAATGCTAATGGGGACTTTTGTGAACGAAAGGCACAACAATCTCAACATACATGCTCTAGATTTCTTCCCTTGGAAAGCAAGCAGTAAAATGCATTAAATTTCATGTCACGCTCGGCCTGAATATAAAGCTGGTTTGTTGAAAGGCTATTTCCCTGGTCCGCTTTTTGTTGTAGAATTCACAGGCTTAAACAGCATAGTAACTTTTGGATGTGGTGCAGCTTCCGCATTGTGATGCTCAGTGAGCCGCGTTCAGCTGTTGTTGTATATTCATTTATGTGATTCAGTGGCCAGCAGCAAACGAGAGCATAGTACTCTAAGCAGACATTAAGAAAAAGCTATATTGAATAAGCTAAGCAAGTATAGTGCAGCTTCTCTTAAAGACCGGTTGCCTTGGCAATCAGTGATGCAGAAGAAAGGCTTCAGTAAAATGCTGGTGAGAGAGTTTATAAATACAGCATAAGCTTAGAGCTGGCTAACTCTGGGCTACATGCTAATGAAATGTACTTTAAAAACAATAACAATGATAAAGAAGCTCAGGGGGGCCCCCCTTACAAAAGAAAACGTAAAGTCAGATTTAAAAAACAGTTGACACAAGATGATGATTTTGAGCGATTTTGCTTAGAGCTTTTTCAATGTATTGCTACAGAATTCACTATAAATAGGGTAATTTTTTCAACATAATGAATAACCATTATGACTACAGGGGGAGCAATGAATGAGTTACAGACCTTTTTCTACCGTCTATAAGTACAAGAAATGTAAAGCATAAATGCAGATCAAGCAGTTTAAAGGTCAAGAAAACATCTGTGTTTGAAACCAAGGTTTTTGGAGTTTCTTACACAAAGCAAAAAGTTCAAGACGATCAGAATTAAAACCTCAAGGCATATGAATAAAGGTATAATAATATTATACTTGCATGGCTATGTGAACCTGGCTTCCTCCTTTCAAGGAAATACTATTATTCACAAATTTAAAACAGAAATAAGACTTAAAAAGGCAGAGTGCAAAAACAAAACAAAAGACCAAATACAGTTTTGTTTGATAACCCGCCTCCATGGGCAAAAAGCAGAAATACATGATATTTCATGGGTCAGTGTATGACAATGGGTGTACAGCATCCTCTTCTAAGATTGTCCGAGCAAATCTATTTCCTCTGATTCCATTCATTTTGGGAAAGTAAAGCCCAAGGGATTATATTTATCATAGATGACAAACCACTTCAACTAATTTCTATAGAAATACATCATTTGTTTTGAGTCACTTCTATTGATGCAACTCAATGCAGCACAAACATAATTTTTTCTAGGTTGTTTAATGTTGCAAAACACAATTTAACTACTTTTAAAACAAATGTAATTGTCTGTAACTATAGCTTTCATCGTACAGTAAAATGAGTGTTCATATGTATTCTTTATATTTAGTTATGTGGAAGGATTCATTAGGTTTTTTAATGAAGGCTTTGGATCTGGAGTTTTTAATTGACACAATTTTTACTGCTGGATTTACCTTTTTGGTTTAGGTTTAAGATGTCTTGATGTCACCATATTAACTCCTATAGTTACCCTCCATGGATCCCAATGTTTGGAAGAAAGGCAGCTTAGAAATATTTAAATAATATCCTAAACAATCTGTACGTCTAAATATCCTTCCTGGTGCAGATTCACAATAGGCGACCATCCAAGGAGGGAGATTATCTATAAAGGTAAATGTCTAGGTTTACAGAAAAATCCAAGAACAAAAAAGTTATTTTTAAAAACCTGCTCCCAAATGGCAATGTCTCCACTTGCACAAACATAATAACTTCTTTGGAGGTGTTTACTTCTTCTAGAAGTTGTTAGACTGTAAATTCAGTGTAAAAACAGTGCCTGTAAATTACCCAAGTATTCTGTAACATGCCAAACGGCACAGATATTCTCATATGGTATCTGAGTTTTATGGCTCATTGACACCGTGTTGGATCCAAAGAGGACCCTCCTATCTGTCCAAAGCTTAGGTTTATTACTCCTGTAACTTTGACCCTATATAGTTACCCATGCCATATCACTGTAATGTGGAAGGCTGAGGTAAATGCTGTAGGGTCACCTTTGCACTTGAAGACTAAAGCAACTACACCTGGTCCAAAATGCTGTGGCAACATTATTGACAAGAAGATACCACCATAAATTTCTCTCTAAACATCCTGCAAGACATGAATTGGCTCAGGGCAGTGCCGGATTTATGCATAAGCTAAATAAGCTACAGCTTAGGGCCTCGCAATCTGCTGGGGCCTCAAATAAAAACACAATATAAAAAAATGATTTCAAATATTAAAAAGGCGTATATATTTTAAAATTTTCTGAGACCAGCTGATGTAATTTAAAACAGTAGGGGGCTTCTAAATCTGGCCCTGGCTCAGGGCACAATAGAAAAAGCAGGCTTTGGAAATATAAAGTACTAGGTGGTTTGAGTCCAGGGTATCTTGGAGCCCTAACTGGTTCCATGTGATCCTTGAACCTGCCCTTCATCAAGATGCTCTTCAGAAGTCCTTCTTTGGACCCCTGCCTGATGAGGTCAGGAATGTTTCCATTCTTTAGCATTGGACAAATGATGCACAATTTTTCAGAGGGGCATTTTTACAATGGTAGAGAGCTATATAATAACGTAATTGTTTAGAAGATAGTTTAATAAAGGGAAATGGACTGTGGAATACAGTACTGTATATAGTACATACTACGTACTAACTGTTACTGTGTATAGTATCCTACTATGAAATTTCTGCATGGTCATCTTGATACTTATATTTTGTTTCACATTTCTGCTTGGTTTCAGATTTCCTCAATCTTAATCCTATTACATTGCTTATTGGATGTCCCATCCTGATGACTGCATTGATTTACACTGTGTAATCTGCCTTGAGTCTCGGTGAGAACGGAGAACCATCGACGATCTAAATAAATAATTCCACCATGATATGAAATCTCTCCCACGCTATGCTTCCAGGGTTTGACGGCAAGACATTCACTCCAGCTCTATTTATACATGGTCATGCTCAACCACTTCATAGTACAGAATACTGATGTTATTCATCTGCATTCTGTTGGGATTGCATTTGGATAAGCATATCCATTTACAT
This sequence comes from Gekko japonicus, assembly GCF_001447785.1. Taxonomy (NCBI): domain Eukaryota; kingdom Metazoa; phylum Chordata; class Lepidosauria; order Squamata; family Gekkonidae; genus Gekko; species Gekko japonicus. The sequence goes on along the minus strand of NW_015163618.1, from coordinate 269,028 downwards.
TCTGTCCCAGAGAATCAACTAATCACACTGGAGTGAGGTAGCATTGGCCCAGTTGCTCTACAAATGACAGGTGCTTCCTCTTCTTCTCAACATCTACATCCTTATGAACAGTTTCAGATTCTTTTGCAAAAGAATGCAAAACACCACTGTAAGGGGGATTGTGCCTGGAAGAGATAAAAATGTTCCCTCGTACATTTTGACTCAGCCTTAAATTATCGTTACCATAGTACCAAGAATTGAAATTAATCTCTGTTTCTGTTTCCACTAAAATCTTGTGGATTTAAACAGCAAAACTTTCCAGACTGTACAGTTACTCAAACAAAGTGTCATACTTTCCCCAACTGCTATATGCTATTTTAGTTCAGGGCATCATGTGCTCTAGTATGCTAAATTTATAGGGAAGGACTCACTTCAGACAGTCACTAAATGTTATTTCAAAATGAATAAAATCCTTAAACTATCAATTTCCTTAAGACAATATTTTGTAATATCTCTAGTGTGTCCTTTGCTACATACCTCCATAGGTTTATGGGTCTGACTTAATCCACTCATCTGTAAATTGTACTTCTGTATTAGGCTATAGCTGTATAGAGAAAGTGATGTCTAACTGAGGTCATTTGCGTGAAGATGTCATAAAACAGAGCCACACCTCTCGGCTGGGGCAGAAAGATCTCTGTAGCACAACCCTCACAAGGAGAAATATAGGATCATAAGATAACTGTGAGATTCATATATGCTACTTGATATGTACTGAGCGTAAACTATACTTAGGCTGCGGTCACACGGAACATTAGCCACGCTAGTCAGACGGAAGACATGCGGAGTTTCCGGACGCGATCTCACCGGCACATCTGGGAAGCGTAGCACTCCCGTGGCTCAAACGAGGCTTCCCGCAGAAACCGTGCAGCAAAAAATTAGTACCTCGGAGGTACTAGTATCCGGAAACTGCGGGGCAAGGGCGGGCGTCTGATCGCGTTTCCGGTGGCATCCGGCGCCCGCCCATGTTCCCTTCCATGCAACAAAGTTTTTTCCCCCCAGGTCTTCCTGGATGCGCAAAAGCACCCTACGGAGCATGCGCAGTCATACTGTACAGAAAAAAACTATCCGGTTTGCCGAACCGCGCGCTTCGTTTTTGCGCGCGGGAGTGTCCTGCGATCGGCGCCTCTCCCTTCCCACGGTACCTCCACGGTACCTCCACGGGAGGTCTGGTCAGGTAACTGCGCCTTAGTTTGCCCCGGGGCAATCTGCCACGCTTCCCCCCCGCGGTTTCCTGCCCCTGTGACCGGGGCCTTAGCTTGCCTTTGCTTTTAAAAAATGATATGTAGCATACCTGAGTGGATCAGTTGACAGACTGCTTCTTGTTTCCAAGGAGGTCCTGAGATAGTTGCAAAAGAATAAAATTAACAATATTAACACATAACATACAACAAGTTTACAAAAGACCCTATATTGAGCCTCTGGTAAGTTATTAAGATGTTTAAGAATATTTTTGAAAAAATGTGATCGCTTACAAATTGGTTTAAAATCTGATCTGCAAGTTCATTTCAAAAAAGTGATTTGTATATGAATCATATATGAAGGAAGTCTTACACATGCCAAAGTAGTGCCTTAATTAGAGAAAACAGTTTTAATATTAAATATATTTCTAAGCTCATTATTTTAATTCTTAATCTAGCCATAAAACATCAATTGTAAGCCTTTGTACAAATATACATTTGTCATGTTCACTTGTCTTATTTTATATAATCTGCTTTAGCAATGAACAAAACATTTGCATGTATAATTGAATATGGGTTTTAAAACATTGGTTTAATGTATTGTTGCCAATAATGCATTGAAGAGAGCCAGTAACTATTTTATTGCAGTAAGGGGGGAGCACCTACTCAGCCTGGTTTAACTTGTAAATCCAATCAAATTACAATTTGAAAATGCTAAGAACATAAATTGACCTAAAAATACTTCAGCATTTAAAGTGATTAAATATTCTTAAAAGCTTGTTTGAATACATGTGCCATAAAGTATACCTGCATCTCAGCCAGTCAATTATTCCAGAGCTGATTGCCTAGTCCTAGAGTGTGAGTGAGAGAGAGTGAAATTCCTTGCTTCTTCAAGGGTGATATCATGACTTTTCTGTCACTTTATTCACAAAGAACAACCCGCTCTAACTGAAATACAAATGTTCCTCTGTCTGGGGAGGTATCCAGGACATTGTTTCTAACCCTCCCAAACAATTGATGCCTACCTTGGAACAACTTTGCATACATTTTGACCAAGAACACCCTTAACATCTTCCTCCATCCCTCCGATCAAACACTGGTGTAAAAATACCATGTGGAACATTTCCAGAGGAGCAGCCAAGCTAGTCTGTGGCAGCAAAATTAAACAGGATTAAAACAATTTATACTAGAATAAAACCTTGCTATTCTTTAAATTGCCACTATATGTCTGTTTGTTTATGGGAAACACTATGATTCAAACCAGTTTAAAGTGAACCCAATGTTGCAGGTCAGTAAAATTACAAGAAATGAAAACCAGATAATCTGTTCTCTTTGTGCCTCTGCACAAAGGGAAACATCAAAGGCCCTTTGAAGTGGCTGTTCAGCATGGTCTTTGGTTTACAGTATTTTTGAGGGCTTACTCCCAAAATGGGGGGTGGGGCTTAATGCTTTGCTGTTTCTGGACTGTTAAGCCACAACACCTTAAAATGTTTTGGAATCATAGCATTTTCTATAGCACCTTTATGCTAATAAGTTACTGGGGGTATGGAAAAGTGTGTTAAGTGCTCTGTGGGTAAAAGGGGGTATGTAGTGTTGTAAACATCATGACCTGAGTGGGAAGGCTAGGTGCAGTAGATGGGAACAGTGAAAATCTCTCCCTGCTGGTGTAGGAGGATCCAGGTGTGTTGAGACAGTAAAGCAAAATCACTGGTGGGGCAGGAACACAAGATGAAAATAGCCCCCTCCTCACTGGCTCTTATATTTGGCATCATTTTGACGGTGAGGCATGTGTGTAAAGTGGTCTGTGTGTAAAGTGATGTCAAGGCACAGCCAACTTATGAACATGGAGGCATTTCTAATAGCCTGTTAGCCTAACCAGATATCCCAAGCTAGTCCACTCTTGGAAAATCTTGGAAACTAAGCAGGATCGGCCCTGGTTAGCACTTGGATGGGAGACCACCAATGAAATCCAGGGTCACTACACAGAGACAGGCAATGGCAAATCACCTCTGAATGTCTCTTGCCTAGTTTACACACAGACCCTAGCATTGGACGAGGAGACAAATATAGTTTTCTCTAGGAGAAATTAGCCATCAATCTAATGTGGACCTTTTCTCAAGAAGAAATAAGCCAAAGAGTCTCTGTCTTACACTGTTACATAGCCCTCACATATCAGACACACCTGAAATAATCACAAAAATAAGAGATAAGTCCTTGAACTGTCAGGGGGGAAAAACTTGACACAGGGTGGCCTCATGTGCAGCCCTCACTAACATTAGCTGTCTCAATTTTGTAAGTGTTCCACATGGAAGAACCCCCTACAGGCTTCAAAAGAGGCTCTAAAAACACAGAGGGACCAGAGACAGATGCACAATGTGAATTAATTGATCATATCAAAGAAAATGTTAACTGGGATCACTGTGATTTACATACACACAAGCACACATGCACAGATGGGTAAATTGCCTCTTTCATCTTTAATATACTCAATATGGATAAAGAACCTCTGCACAGAATAGGGAAACAGGCCAATTTCCTTTAATTGTAATGTTTATTGAGCTGCAAAACTATCCAGAGAAAAGGAACAAGAGAAAAATACAAGAAAAAAATCTTGCTTGCAGGCAAAGCCTGGACACTATATTTCTCAGTTCTCTTCAAAGAGCTCTTATGAATCAGACAACAGATTTATTGTTTTATTGTGGCTTCTTCGTTACTTATTTGGGAAATCAGACTTTCAGATTATTCTGCTAGATAACTGGTATCACATTCAGTCACTTAAACCATTATGTGAACTTGGGGGCTCTGATTTTTTTAACAACAGTGATATCATTATGATTATCTCTATTTTACTATGCTTCTGAACAACACTGCAATATGCCTTGAGTCTTTTTTTTTGGAGAAAGACAGGTTAAAATGTCATAAACAAACAAACAAACAATTTTAATAAAATGTATCAAAGGATATAATTTAAAAGATGACAAATTTTATTACTTTTTCTTTACTAACCATATTTACACTCTGATGGCACCTGGTATCTTTTTGCAATGCTTGCAATAATAAGTTTTGAAGCAATGAATGAGCTGTATCACACTTTCTGAAACCCATCTTTTGACATTCATATACTAGTAAAGCAATGCAGTTGAATGTAGAATCACATTTATAAAGTTATACTTGGGAGACTGCAGTTTGCTTCTACACAGTTCAGAAAACTACAACTGTTTTTTACTACATATGATGCCCTGGTAATTGTATTTTCAAGTAGGTACCCTATTATGGTGCCTGACATGATTGCACTTGCCTATAACTATATATATTTGCCAATTAGATTTTGAAACTATAGTTGTAAATGTCATAAATACTATTTTATCCAACCTACACATTTTACCTTCTGACAATCCAGTTATAATTAGGGTTGTGTACTGGGGGGGGGGAATCATTATTTCGATACCATATATTAATTTAAGAAAGTGAAGGCATATTGGTTTTAAGAACTCCTGAAAATGCTGCTGTTGTACTGTGAAGACTTGTTGGGTTCCATTTCTGTTAAGATTAGATCGGTCGTCTGCTCACTGTTTTCTGTGGCAGATTGTTTTGAGCAGATACTTTAATCAAATGGTATAAAACCATCGAAGAAGCTAGTCCACCCTCTCTTCTCAAGTCTCAAATGAATTAGGCAAAGGGGATAAATTTTACAGCCCATTGGATAAGGTGCCCTAGCCATCCTCTCCACATAGTTGGAAATGGTGTAAAAAAGGCTGCAGGTTTTCCGGGGGGGGGGGGGCTTTTTTGTCTAGTGATATGCCCACCTGCCCCACCGATCACATTGTGGAGTAACCAGAGCATACCTATCCAAACCTAAAGAATGAAAAACGCAACATTACCCAAAATCACTAATTAATCTGCAGAAAGTTGGAAAACAGGTAACCCACTAAACTGAAGGTGATCAGAAAAGCCAACAAACCAACCCCCCACAATGCAAAGCAGAAGATCAAAACAACCCAAATATTCAACCACACAGAACCCCAAACAACAACAAAAATACCACCTCTCCCAAATTCCTCCCAGTGACCAAATGTTGTCCTGTCACTAATTGTTCAGGGTGGGGGGTGGACAGAGGAAAGGCTAGCTAGTAGTAATAACAAATTAATCAGACCAGTCTGTCAAGAAGTCCCATCTGGACAGGATCTGTCCAGCCAGAGTGTAGCATAATCCAAGCAAGGCATCTTTTCCAGGACTCAAGAAGCAGTAAGTGCAGCACGCATGCATCACACACATGGTGCCAAATGGGCCAATGTAATGGGAGAGCTTCAGTTTAGAATTTCCCCTCCAAAAAAAGACCGTGATTTTCCAGAGCAGGTCACCTGATCCGTCACAGTGGTAAGACTGCCTGGGAGAAATGCTGTTTCCCAGGGAATGGGAAGAAACATTTTTAAAAAGGACAAGCCAAGAACCGCAATTCATGGTATTAAGAGATCCAGGAGCTGCTCTGGGAAGCCTTTGACTGTCTCAGTATAGCCTACCCAATCCAATGCCAGGTGATATCAGACAACTTCTAAATCAGAAGTTATCAGCTGAACACCCCTAGCTATAACTGCTCAATCTAGAAATAATATCAAAAGAAAATATCTAATTTTGCAGTGCCAGGTATCCATCAGTCCACGCATAGAAGACACACTGAATTTTTCAATATACTTCTCCATTCCTGCAACCCCTTCTGATCACTAGAAAGATAATTCTAGGGGTCATGAGATCCATGTGGAAGAACAGCCATGCAGGTCAGTGGACTGGAGTAAGGAAGGACAAGGAAATGATCCCTTTTCCTCAGTAGAGTTGTGCTTGCAGAAGAGGAAAGAGTGATTATACTCCTCCTCCTTCCTGACTCCAGCAACCCCAACCAAGGCAGTTATTCCTTAGGTCCCACAATCCTGGGAATGATCTCTCCGGGGTTGCAGGTGCAGAGGGGAATGCAGAAAAACTCCATATTCCACACATGGAGTGGTAGGATACACAATCATGAGCTGAATTTCTGATCTTCAGTTCTCATGTAATCTTTCATTCTCGTATAAAATATGTGTAAATCGTTTGCTTGGGGCATAAAAAAATGCAAAATGGTCACTTCATTTAGGTAGAAAAAATATTTGTTCAACACATCCCGATAATTTTAAATCAGCTTCCAACCGCTTTCCCCTCCCTTTGCATTCAGCAGAGTCTAGGAGTTGGGAATAGTGATGCATTTTGAGGAGGTGTCTTACATATGTCTTCTAGAGGCCCTTTGTTAATTTGACAATTGTAAAGGATGAACTTAATTTACTTATAATTAAGTTTCATTTAACACAGCTTTCATCTGGAAGTGTCATCTGGTTTCTGAATATGACATTGTTTTTACTTCAACAGAATATTTTAAAAACTGTATTAAGAGGTTTCCATCTTGTTCCTTTAATATGTAAACTCTATCCCAGCCTCTTTATGGAGTGACAATGTGTTGTGCATACTGAAATATGGCAATGAGACACTAAGTTGTACTGATTAGTTGATAGCCCATAGTACCCTGATTATGCAGAAAGACACTAAGCATGTTTATGACCTTAGGGTTTTAGAATACAGCCACAAAACAGTTTGTATGCAACATTATTAAAACCAGCACATGTTCCTTCTGAATTCAGAAAACTAGAAAAGTAGTTTCCCATAGGTAAGATCTTGTTTTCCCACTTAACTGTGCCTCAGTTAGGATCATAAAACCATAGAGTTGTGGGCATAGGCTTGTTTAAAGGTTTCAGGCAGGGGTCATTAACATTTGATAATTAAAGACCCGAACTACATCAAAATCCAGAGCAAGAGATCAACAAAGAAACAGTGTAAGAAAGCCTATTTGCATAACTTAAAATATGCAACTTAATATAATATTTTGATTAATAACACATTAAGTTTCTGCAGCCCGAAAACTGGTTGCTCTGAGTCCTTTATTAGGAATACATTTCATGGTAAGTAATACATATACACAGGAGCACCCTGAGCAATTGTTCTAGTACACTGACACATATCCAACATTGATGCACTTGCATGACTGGCAACTGTTCAGCTCTATTATTTCCATTTATGTAAGGCATGTGAAGCATTCTATCCACTGAAAGAAACCAGAGAAATATACAAATAATGTAGGTAGTAACATCTTCATGCCCCCTTTTAATACTGTTTTCTGGCTCTTCCTTGAACTTGTTTCCTCAGATTTTTTTTTCTTAAATGGAAGGGGTTTTTTAAAGTCTGAAAACCTGCTTAAGTAAATCAAACCACCTCCAGTGGTTTAAAACATATGCCAGTTAAGCCCTATTCCAAATAACCCTCTATCATGCCTCAGTACAGCCAAAGCTTTTGCTTTATTTCTTTAAACATTTAATCATTCGGGGCGCCAGCTGCAGGGATATGAACCTCCCAGGCATGCTGCATCAATAGCATCCCATCAAAACACACAAGATATAATTTGCAAATAGTTCCAAAGAAAACGCAAACACAACATCTTGTGGCATGCAATGTTTTAAATAACCATGAGATAGCAAACTGAAGATGAGATACCAAAATTCAAGGTTAAATCAATTGATTTTATCTTTCTCTTCACAAGGGAAACCATTAAGCAACATCTGAAAGTACCAGGAGAGCCAAACTGCTTGAAAAGGCAGCTTTTATTTTAAAGCAAATAATAGTCCAGAATAATTATAGATGCAGCACCTGAGATTTTCACAGCTATCCAGATGATTTGATTGCCAAAGTCCATTAAAGAGGAGGTCAGAAAAATGACTGCATAATAAATTTTGATTTAAAAAAAACTGATTATAGTTTTGCTTGCCCAAAAATGGCAAGAGTGCTATATATTACAGTTTAGCAATACAAGAGTTGTGGCATAATAAGGAAATTTTTTAAAAAAAAGAAATTACAGAGCACTGATAACAAAGGAAAACCACAGGCATATGGGACATGAAGATGTCTAACAGGCAGGGTCAAAGGCTCCCTCCAGCTGACAACCCATACATTTTGAAACTCTTTCACAACAGGGAAACTATTCTCCTTTGGCTTCTATTACAAAACAGAAAATAGGAGGATGATAATTATATGTAAGAACTTAAATTGTTCTGAAATTTAATCTTATCTTCAAATACATGGAATGCAGCCAAAATATCCCCAACCAACCCAGACATAATTTGATTTACTTCAATGATGCTTTTAAATCTTTGATATTTGGAAAGCAACAACTCAGTTGTGTGTGTAAATTGTCTGGCTTTCCCAATGTAGCATTTTGAAAGACACCAGGCATCACACATCCATCTCTGTTTCCTGGGTTTGAGTAAACTTAAATTGTAGATAAACTGCTTAACCACTTTATAGTAATCCATTAAACAGAAAAATATTTTCTAAATAAAACATTTGTCTCATGGAATTACTAATCACTCTACCAAACAGACCAGCATATGTGTTCAACACAATAATCAAGATAGCAGTTTTGTACAATTAGAGTGAGGGCCATGTGAGTAATGAAGGATAAAAAGAGAAGAATAGACAGACTGGCTTAAACTAAACGGTTTTACAGAGTAGGTTAAAAGCATGGAGGGGTGTGTGTGTGCTCACAGCCTTACTGTTTGAACACCAAGTGGCCATGAGTGCCTTCTCTTAGTTGCATCTGGTTTGCCAACTCTTCCCTTTCTGTTAGACTTAGATAATCTGGCCATGCCACACTAATCCATGCTTTTATAACCTCATAGTGCCCTGAACTGGTTCATGTAATTTCCTTACCAATTGGACTCAAAGGGCTGCTGTTGTCATCAGTGTGGAACCAATCCAGTTGTCATCAGTGTGGAACCAATCCTATGGCGTTCCACGGGGTGCAATTCTATCCCCCACACTGTTCAATCTCTATGTAAAGCCCTTAGAACAAATCATTCATAGTTTTGGGGTTAGATGTCCTCAATGTGCAGATGATACCCAACTCTATATATCCTTATCCAAATACCCTGATGGTGCAGTAGAGGTCCTAAATAACTGCCTGGCTGCTGTGGTAAATTGGCTAACAGTGAACAACTGACACTAAAACCCTCAAAAGACAGAGGTAATGCTGGTTGGGAAGATGGAGATCTGGAAGGACATTGTACTCCCAACTTTTGATGGAGTTCAGCTGATCCTTGCTGACTCAGTTAAGAGCCTTGGGGTTATACTGAAAGTGTTATTACTAGAGAAACAAGTTAAGGCAGCTGCAAAAAAGGCTTACTTTCAATTCAGCCTAGCTCAAAATATGGGCCCTTACCTTAAGAACATAAGAACTTAAGAGAAGCCAATGTTGGATCAGGCCAATGGCCCATCCAGTCCAACACTCTGTCGCACAGTGGCCAAAAATACCAGGTGCCATCAGGAGGGCCAGCAGTGGGGCCAGGACACTAGAAGCCCTCCCAATGTTGCCCCCCCCAAGCACCAAGAATACAGAGCATCACTTGCCCCAGACTGAGAGTTCCTATCTATACCTTGTGGCTAATAGCCACTGATGGACCGCTCCTCCATATGTTTATCCAAATTCCCTCTTGAAGCCGTCCGTGCTTGTAGCTGCCACCACCTCCTGTGGCAGTGAATTCCATGTGTTAATCACTCTTTGGGTGAAGAAGTACTTCCTTTTATCTGTTCTAACCTGACTGCTCAGCAATTTCATGGAGTGCCCATGAGTTCTTGTATTGTGAGAAAGGGAGAAAAGTACTTCTTTCTCTACCTGCTCTATCTCATGCATAATCTCATAAACCTTGATCATGTCACCCCTCAGCCATCGTTTCTCCAAGCTAAAGAGCCCCAAGCACTCTAACCTTTCTTCATAGGGAAAGTATTCCAACTCTTTTATGATACAGCTCATATGGCCAACTGGATCCACGCCACAGTAACATAAAGACTAGACTACTGTAAAGCACTGTACATTGGTCTCCTGTCAAAACCAATTTGAAAACTCCAGTTGGTGCAGAATGCTGTGGCTCGGCTATTACAGGAACTAGATGGAGTGCACATATTACTTCCATACTGCAGGCTGCCCATAAGTTATCAGGCTCAATTGCTGGTATTAGCTATCATGTACAAAGCCCTTCATGGCCTTGAGCCCTCATATCTGTGAGACCCTCTCCCCCTACGCTTCACCCCATGACAGCTTCACTCATTGGAGCAGAGTCTTCTGCAGCTGCCAGCCTGCAAATGGGCAAAACCAACAACTGCCCAACAACTTCTCCGTTGTGGCCCCCACTTTATGGAATGGCCTGCCTAAGGAGGTCAGGAAGGGCCCCACTCTCCTGGCTTTCCACAGACTATGCAAAACTGAATTATTCAAGAGGGCTTTTCTACACAGGCAATAGAGTTGCACTGTACTGTTTCACAACATTATTTGGATAAATTATTAGGGACTGTGGTTTATACTACTGTGTATAGCTTGCTATGTCATGTGTGCATCATTTAATGCATCATGTTAATACTTAGGCTTTGCTTCAGTACTGTTTTTAGACATCTGGTTGGTTCTACAACCCTAATTCCTATTGCAGTGTTCACTGAATGTCCCACCTTGTTGATTGTACGGACACACTCTGTGTAATCTGCCTTAAGTCCAAGTGACAAAGGTGAACAATAAATAATGTAAATAAAATAAAATAAATAAATTACTGTGATGTGCTCTGTGTTTGGCTGCCATGGAAGACAACCCAGTAACTGCCGCTGATTCAGGATGTGGCAGCCCAATTATTGCCAGGCGCTAACTGAAATAAATGTATCTTATTCAGCTACACTTGCTGACCGTATGTTTCCAAGTCCAATTTAAGGTGCTGGTTATTTATTACCTTTGATACTCTTCATAGCCTATGAGCAATGCTTCCAAGGAACTGTCTCCTCCCATATATCCCTGTATGCCACTGATGGTCTTCAGGCTGCTACTGCTGGCTGTTCCCCCCACTTAAGTTAGCCTGCTTGACATCAACCAGAGCTCATTCCTTTTCTATTGTAGCTCTCACTCTGTGGAATGGGCTCCCTGAGAAGGTGCCATCCTTAGGAATCTTCAAGAGGCGCTGCAAGGCTATTTTATTTGCCAGGGCTTTTAATGGGGTACAAATTGGAGGCATATTCAGAACGGAGTGGGTATGTGGGGTTTTATTCTTTTGGTTTCAAATTGCAGTGTTATAGTAGTGACTTGTAAGGCAACATATACATTAATAAATACGAAGTACAGTGTCCTGGTCTCCAGAGTTTTCCTTGTGTTCTTTAAGTCACTACTTAATTCTTTTGGGTGTCGTTTTTTCTGGTCTCTCTGGTAAAAACAATTATTTTTAACTATGCAGCGTACATGTTTGTGCAGAAATAACAACCACTTTAATATATTAACACAAAGCACCAAAGTACTTTGAAAGTAATACATCTTAATATCTGTATGCTATAGGAGAATTTACCTTTGAATTTGTGAAGGATAGGAAGGAAAGACAAAATTGCAAAGAAGGAAGCTTATCAGTTTCATGGTTTGATGGTATGGGTATGGCTCAGCTGACAGTTCACTGATTAAGAACAAAGAAGTGAAAAATTGCTTTATCAGACTGTTCATGCTTAGCAAGTACGCTAACTTGTCTGAAACATCTGCCACGTCCTTTGCTATTGTACCCCCCAATTCACAAAAAATTAAAAATACAAGACACCTTATATTAATACGGATTGCAACATTTATGTACAACTGGTAAAGGAATCTTTTTATTGGCATTTTGAAGGAAGTTATGGGATGCCACCAAATGTCAGAGGATATATTACAACAAACAGGACCACGGTGTATAATAGTACACTATCCATTTGCGTGTCCTTCATCAGGTTTGTCATTCTGTAATTATTTCTTCATTAGAATGAAGTGCTGCAAGCCATATTTCAAAATGCTAGTTCTTATACAACGGATAGTGTACTAGAACTCCGTCGTTTGTCTGTAACTAGTACTGTATTACTTTGTATGTACTGCTAAGCTTTATATCGCATATTGTAGTGTTATTGTTGTAATAGTTTATAATTTAATTCTAATCATTGCATTTAAAAATCAACAAATATTGTTTAATTGCACACGGTGATTTACTGTTTTTCTGACCAAATATCTGAGGGCTTCATATAGCTTAGAAACAAAATCAGCGCTCTTTCAAATGGTTGACTGGCACACTATACTGAACTCAAACAATTCTTGCTTCTTCTCCTGCTTTCTCTACTTATGTGTCTACAAAGTCTGAGCTGACCATCCTGTTCAACACCCTACAGATTTTTCTCTCAGATGAGAGCAACTTTTCAGATATGTTGCCAGATAATGTTCATAAACAATTTTTGAAAAAATGAGTGGGTAAATCACCTTTTTCTGAAGGTTTGGGTATGCAGGAAATGAGTCTTGTCTGTCTCAGGGAGGGAGAACTAACCAGTGAAATACTGAAAGATGCAAGAAGATTTTCTGACAATTGTATTCTGTACTAGAAGCAAGAAGCTGTGAGATGTCTTGAAATAAGCACAAATTGCCAGAAATACTGCTTCCAACATCTGATGCACTGAGATTTCTTCTTCACTGATCGCACCACCATGTGGAAGCAAGTCACCAATCCAAAAACTCTGCATCTCTAGAAACAATACGCTGGAAAATGAGAGATGGACAGCTATTCTCCAAAGCTTGTATCACTTGTTCCAATCCAATTATATATTTATACAAAATTATATTTCAGGTGGCTATACAACAGGAGAACATATCACAATTGCTTCTGTGGGAAAGATGACATGCAATGAAGCATGCAAGTGTGCATACAGTATGTATATGAACAATTTAGAAGTATCTTTATTTGACATACAATTAATGTGCAGCAAATATTTCACTCTTACAAGTACTGTACAAATATATTTTAATTCATAAAAAATTCTTTGCACATTCATATTTCCCGACAATTGTAGTACTCACTCTCTCAGATTATCTCATCAGAATGTTTTTATTCATTAGGGGGGAAATGCCAGCACAAAAGGAACTATTTAAAGCATGCCCAAGGGTTTATTGATACCAAGAGGCATTTCTGAATATTTTTGTTTGAAAAGATCCTCTGATCTGTAGTCTACATTACAAATTGGTTTTGAAATGTTCCTAATTTTCCAGTGCACACTCTCATACAGCTTTACACTCCCACAACTCCAGTACTCCTCCTCAGGATCCAAAAGTAAGTGCTAATCTTTGGTTAGTGTGCCAGTTTAAGATCTGGGAGACCGCAGTTTGAACCCCAGCTTACCATGGAAGCTCACTGACTGACCTTGGGCCAGTCATTCTCTCCCAACCTACTCTATCTCACAGGGATGTTCCTGTAAGTACGAAATAACAGGAGATAATGACATAAGCATCTTTGGGTCTCTATTGGGAAGAAAAGTGGGGTATAAATATATATATAAATAAATACACCCAGTCCTGGTTATAAAACTTTTAAAAATCAAGTACAAGACAGAATTGATCAAATTTCTTCCAAGACCATGATATGAACCTAATTAATGCTTCTTGCGTCACCAACTAAGAAACACAGAGGCTCCAAGAACAACAGAGAAAGCATTTTACTGTGTTAAAATGATTCCATTTCCAGCTCTGCATTTTTTGAAATCATATAATAGAGAAGTCCACACTTACGACTTAAATAAACTTTGTGTTAATTTAAGGTGCATAATTTCTACTTATTTGCACAGAAAGAAGACAGACAATTCAGGAAACTGATTTCCGCTTAAACTATCAGGTTCTGAAGCAAGATTAACATTGGACTTCAGAGTAAAACAAGCAAACAAGCAAACAAACCAACCCCCCCCCTCACAGTGACTATGTTTAAGATTGGCAGATCTGTTCTACTAACTTTTATGTTCACCAGAAGCACTGACCTGGTATAGGAGAGAAACAGCTATTCTGTTTCATATACATGCTGTGTTCTTGCAGCTATCTTAACACACACAATAAATGACTCCCTTAATGGCTAACTGAAACTATTTTCTTTTTAATTTTAAGGAACTGAAGAAAGAACAATCCAAGATAAAGTAAATATGATGAATGAGAACAACATGATGAATGAAACTTGCTGCATCAGAGCTCCCTCTAGCTTCAATATGCAGGTATCCTTATCCAATGCAATTTGCCATAGTTTTTGAAATGGAATGATTAGTCTAGTCATAGCCTTTTCAAGTCCAACTGCAGAATCGGGAGCATTTTATGACTCATACTATTGCATTTTTACTGTTTTGACAAGACTGAATGCTCCTTGATGTTGCTATTAAAAGCAATATTTCATTATGACTCATTATGCATTAATCATGTTCAATGAGTAGGCAGCACTATAATTTCTATCTGAATAAAACAAAACCTGCAAGAGTTTACATTCTGGGTCATGCTTAAGCCACTGTTATCAACAATGGACTCTACCTACAATTAACTCTACCCTCATTGATCACTGCCTTGACGTGGCGAGGGGGCTTGCATGGTTCGATGAGGCTGTGGCCTATGTCATGGAGGGCCACCCAGGACGGACAGGCCACAGCAGAGAACTCAGACCAAGTATGATCCACTGGAGAAGGAAATGGCAACCCACTCCAGTATCTTTGCCAAGAAAACCCCATGGACAGTAACAAAAGGCTACAAGATATGACGCCGGAAGATGAGCCCCTCAGGTCGGAAGGTGTCCAATATGCTACTGGGGAATAGCAGAGGGCAAGTACAAGTAACCCCAGAAAGGGTGAAGCAGTTGGGCCAAAGCCAAAAGGACGCTCAGCTGTGGATGTGTCTGATGGTGAAAGGAAAGTATGATGCTGCAAAGAACAATACTGCAAAAGAACCTGGAATGTAAGATCTAGAAATCAAGGTAAACTTGATGTGGTCAAAAATGAGATGGCAAGACTGAACATTGACATCTTGGGAATCAGTGAACTAAAGTGGACAGGAATGGGCAAATTTAACTCAGAAGACCATTATATTTACTATTGTGGCCAAGAATCCCATAGAAAAAATGATGTGGCCTTTATAGTCAACAAGAGAGTGTGAAAGGCAGTAATGGGATACAATCTCAAAAATGAAAGAATGATCTCAGTCCAAATCCAAGGCAAACCATTCAGCACCACAGTAATTCAAGTCTATGCCCCAACAACTGATGCAGAAGAGGCTGAAGTGGACCGGTTCTATGAAGACCTACAACACCTCCTAGAACTAACACCAAAAAAAGATGTCCTCATCATCATAGGGGACTGGAATGCTAAAGTAGGAAGTCAAAAGGTAACCGGAATAACAGACAAATTTGGCCTTGGAGAACAAAATGAAGCTTGGAAAAGGCTAACAGAGTTTTGTCAAGAGAACACACTGGTCATAGCGAACACCCTCTTCCAACAACCTAAGAGGTGACTCTACACATGGACATCACCAGATGGGCAATACCGAAATCAGATTGATTATATAATTTGCAGTCAAAGATGGAAAAGCTCTATCCAGTCAGTAAAAACAAGACCTGGAGCTGACTGTGGCTCAGATCATGAGCTCCTCATTGCAAAATTCAGACTTAAACTGAAGGAAGTTGGGAAAACCACTAGGCCATTCAGATTTGACCTAGATCAGATCCCTGATGAATATACAGTGGATGTGAAGAATAGGTTTAAGGGACTAGATTTGATAGACAGAGTGCATGAAGAACTATGGACAGAGGTTCGTGACATTGTACAGGAGGCAGCAATCACCACCATCCCAAAGAAAAAGAAATGCAAGAAAGCAAAGTGGCTTTTTGATGAGGCATTACAAATAGCAGAAGAAAGAAGGAAAGCAAAAGGCAAAGGTGAAAAGGAAAGATTTACCCAGCCAAATGCAGATTTCCAGAGAACAGCAAGGAGAAACAAGGAGGCTTTCCTGAATGAACAATGCAAAGTAATAGAGGAAAACAACAGAATGGGAAGGACTAGAGATCTCTTCAAGAAAACTGGAGAAATCAAGGGAGTGTTCCATGAAAAGCTGGCCATGATAAAGGACAAAAACGGTACGGACCTAACAGAAGCAGAAGAGTTTAGGAAAAGATGGCAAGAATACACAGAAGAACTATACAAGAAGGACCTCAATGTCCTTGACAATCACGGCAGTGTAATCTCTGACCTTGAGCCAGATATTCTGGAATCCGAAGTCAAATGGGCCTTAGAAAGCATTACTAACAACAAAGCTAGTGGAGGTGATGGTATCCCAGCTGAGCTATTCAAAGTCTTAAAAGATGACACTGTTAAAGTGCTGCACTCAATTTGCCAGCAAATTTGGAAAACACAACAGTGGCCACAGGATTGGAAAAGGTCAGTTTACATTCCAATCCCAAAGAAGGGCAATGCTAAGGAATGTTCAAACTATCGCACAATTGCACTCATTTCACACACTAGCAAGGTCATGCTAAAGATCCTACAAGCTAGGCTTCAGCAGTAAGTACAACCCGGGTTTTGAAGAGGTAGAGGAACTAGAGATCATTGCGAACATTTTCTGGATTACGGAGAAAGCAAGAGAGTACCAGAAAAATATCTACTTTTTGCTTCATTGACTATGCTAAAGCCTTTGATTGTGTGGATCACAACAAACTATGGCAAGTCCTTAAAGAGATGGGAGTACCAGACCCCCTCACATGACTCTTGAGAAACCTGTATAAGGGTCAAGAAGCGACAGAACAAGATATGGAACAACTGATTGATTTAGCACAGGAAAAGGAGTACGACAAGGATGTATATTGTCCCCTTGCTTATTCAATTTATATGCATGTGAAATGCCAGCCTGGATGATTCAGAAGCCAGAATTAAGATTGCTGGGAAAAACATCAACAACCTCAGATGTGCAGACGATACCACTCTAATGGCAGAAAGTGAAGAGGGCCTAAAGAGGGTCAAAGAGGAGAGTGCAAAAGTTGGCTTGAAACTCAACATCAAAAAAACTATGATCATGGCATCCGGCCCCATCACTCCTTGGCAAATAGAAAAAGAAGTCGTGGAAGCACTGGCAGACTTCACGTTCGTGGGATCCAAGATCACTGCAGACGGTGATTGCAGCCATGAAATTAAAAGACGCCTGTTCCTTGGGAGGAAAGCTAGACAGCATAATAAAAAGTAGAGACATCACCCTGCCAACAAAAGTCTGTATGGCCAAAGCAATGGTATTCCCGGTAGTCATGTATGGCTGCAAGAGTTGGACTATAAGGAAGGCCGAGCACCGAAGAATAGATTCTTTTGAATAATGGTGCTGGAGAAGACTCTTGAGAGTCCCTTGGACTTCAAGGAGATCAAATCAGTCATCCCTAAAAGAAATCAACCCTGACTGTTCCCTGGAAGGCCAGATACTGAAGTTGAAGCTCAAATACCTTGTCCACCAAATGAGAAGGGAGCACTCACTGGAAAAAACCCTGATGCTGGAAAAGACTGAAGGTCAAAGAAGAAGGGGACGGCAAAGGATGAGATCGTTAAGACAGTGTTATCGAGGCAACGAACATGAAATTAAGCAGACTCCAGAGCATGACAGAAGACAGGAGAGCCTGGTGTGATGTGGTCCATGGGGTCGCGAAGAGTTGGACTCGACTATGCGACTGAACAACAACAACAACAAAAGTAACCTTGTGAAATAAAGAGATAAATTTCAAAGTTTAAAAATAAGCCAACAATTAATTTCAGCAAGTAGCTTGCAAATTGTAAGTTAAGGTACCCCATTTAAATTTGAGGTTCATTAAGTAGTGAAAACATTCTAGTCTTCAACTCTGACTTGCTTTTTTAACCTACCCAAACATCCTTCCCCCCTGCTTTTGTTAGTCTTTCAGCACTAGACTTTTATTTAGTGCAAAATGAAAATGTGACTATGCAGGTGTAAACATGCTCAAAAGTTTATGTAATTCCTCTCCTAATACCCTCATAACCTCTTCCTTCCCTTATTAACACTGTGTAACATTACATCTCCACTAATGCTAGCCATAATTTAACCTAATTTAAATGGTTTGCAATTTTGGTTACTTTGGGCCTGCCCCTCAAAGACAACCCCAAAATTCCAGCAGGCACTGAACTTCACAGCTTGATTATTATTGGGAAGTACATGGAATATGCACATTACGTGTATTTTGCAGCTGTTCCATTGGTCACCAATTAGCTTTTGGGTTCAATTAGCTTCTGGGTTCAATTGGGTTAAATTCATCATAGGTGATACTTATTACCTTGAACTGAGCCCCTCTTTATACCTGGACAGTCTGGTCTTGTCAGAACTCAGAAGCTAAGCAGGGTTGGCCCTAGCCAGTATTTGGATGGGAGACCACCAAGGAATCTTATGCAGAGGCAGGCAATGGCAAACCACCTCTCAGTGTCATTTGCCTTGAAAATCCCACCAGGGGTCGCCATAAGTCGGTTGTGCCTTGATACAAACAAAGCAAAACAAAAAGCTCTCCATAGCCTTGAGCCCACATGTCTAAAGGACTGCTGATATGCCCCAATGTGACAGTTACACATATCTGAACAAAGTCTGCTGCTGGTGCCACCCTGCAAATGGGTAAGATCAGCAGCTGCCCTTATCTGAGCATTTTCTGTTTTGGCTCCTACTTTGCGGAATGGCCTGCCTGAAGGGGAAGGCCTCTGAATTATAAATTATGTCACTGTGCTCCCCCCCTCCCATGCTACTATTAGTTCAGGGCTAACAAAAGTACTGTGAATGCAGAAGTTATATTTGATCAGCAAAACTGAATAAAATAAAGGGTTAACCCCCCCCCCAGTTCAACAGCCCCGGTATGAACTGGATCACTTCTATTACAGGGCTCTGTGGACCTGCACTTCTCCCCATTCCTTTCTAGGATCACTATTAAACAATATGAATAAATAGAAAAGAACACCAGTCCCCAAACCTAGGGTATGCAGAGTCAGCTGTGGCTGCTATTGCCCCTTAAAAAGAATCCTAGGACAATCAGCTCCTTGGCCATCAAGGAATCAAAGAACAAAATAACCATTCTATTAACATACCACTAGTACATAATTACTGAGTGCTTGGATTTTGTCTGTGCAAATAGCTTTCATTACTTGATAGGGTGCCAATTTGGGACCACATGCTTATATAAAACTGAAAGTTTCAAATTAATT
The DNA here is from genome assembly GCF_001447785.1 of Gekko japonicus. Classification (NCBI taxonomy): domain Eukaryota; kingdom Metazoa; phylum Chordata; class Lepidosauria; order Squamata; family Gekkonidae; genus Gekko; species Gekko japonicus. Next base: position 249,685 of record NW_015163618.1, on the reverse strand, counting down.
TTTGTTCTATGTTGTGGCATATAAATTATGTTTAATTCCAGATTGTAAATTTTTGTACAGTGTTTTTGTAAGCTGTTTCTAAGCATGATGCAGCTTAATGAACAAATGAAGGAATGGCAAAATTAAAAATGCCATCCACTAACAGCCAACAACAGAAAGACAAATGAACGGGATTGACAACTATAGCTGCAATTATACTCCCAGACAAGAAATACAGACAGGATTTTCACAGAATCGAAGACTGTCATTCACAATGACGTACTAAAAATGTGAAATAGTAATTTCTTCGATAACAGAGATTTTAGGGCATAAGCTCCTCTGGGAGCTGCATGCTCTCCCCAGCAAAACTGTGCCCTAATTCCAAATGTGAAAAGATTGAATGTTGTTCATCCACATAGAGATGATCAGAGCACTCTCTTTTTCATTAATACTTCACATATCAGAAGGATGCATCAAGGAGCCGTCACTGACGAACGAGCCACTGGAACATACTACGACTCGTATGATACACTGCTGGATATTGCCTTCCATTATGGGATTGTATACCAAATGCCGCCATCATTTACACAACTCTTATTAGCACTTTATGATGTTATATAGGTTATTTATGTGTAATTTATTGTATTTTATTGTATTTACTGTTTTATTGTAGTTTAATGCTTGTACACCGCCTTGAGCCAGTTCCCCAGCAAGGTGGGATATAAGTTGAAAATAATAAATAAATAATAAGTATCATGGCTGATACCTGGTATAAACTTTACCACCAGGGTCACTGACAGAACATCAAATTAATTTTGTTTTTGTTCTGCAAGTCATTGTTGCAGCATCATACTAAACTTGTTTTGTAGGAGAAGAAAATGGGTTTCTTCATGTCAGTGAAGCAAGCAGAATACTAATAGGAATAAGGATGCCACCCAAGCATCTGTTCTTTAAAAAGGTATACGGTAAAGAGCCATTCATTGAAAGATCCATTCACACACAGCTAAAGGCACAGGCTGTGCTGCCAGATATGGAAAGAAATCAAAGGGAATGCAGATCCCCCTCTCATACCACTGGAGCTTTTCTTTTCCATTTTAAAAAGCAATTAATTTGCCTCCTTAAGACTAAGACAAGCTAATGAGCAAAAAATTCCGTCAGTTCCAGTGCTGATGTCCAAGAGATACAAATATATTTCATTCAAAAAGGATAAAGGGACACTAGTACATAACCAGCTTCCACTGAAGGTTCCCTTTTCTGCCACACACATGCTGTTTAAAGACATTATGATGACTAACGCAAAGGATTTCACATACAAACAGTTTACATGTCCAAAGAATATCTGTTTACTTGAAAATAATAACCAAAAAGAAACAGAACCAAGCAATGACACTCTATGCAGTAGCTTGTAGTAGAGATCCAATTTGCACTGCTTTTCTCTTTTTTAAAAACAAACGGAACTGTTACTCATAACTATGGTCAGACTAATCAGCATTCATTTTTTAAAACACATACTCTCACACTTAAAACCTGGCATCAAAATGAAAGCTTTGAACCTTCAGGCCCTTCTGGTTGGTCATCACACAAACAAAATTTTAATCAGATCAAAAAATCCCCCAAATCCCAGCTTCCGAAAAGGAATAATTACAGCATTCTATTTTACTGTGCTGAGGGCAGAGGTAATTGTTTATGCTTGTGAAAAAGACAAGCACGTCACAACAAAATAACTCCTTATACTGTCTGTGAGATATGGTTTACTGAATACAGTAAAAGAAGAAGAAGAAGAAATTGGATTTATACCCCACACTCTTCACTACCCAAAGGAGTCTCAGGGTGGCTTACAAACTCCTTTCCCTTCCCCTCCCCACAACAGACAATCTGTGAGGTAGGTGGGGCTGAGAGAGCTCTGACAGAGACTGCTCTTTTTTCAAGAACAGCTGAGTTCTTGCCCAAGGTCATCCAGCAGGTGCAAGTGGAGGAGTGGGGAATGAAACCGAGTTCTCCCAGATTAGAGTCTGCGCATTTAACCACCACACCAAACTGACAAGGGCCCCGGTCACACGGCAAAGTTGCTGCGGGAGAGGCACGGATGGTGGGCGGATTATCCGGGTGCGATCACACCCCAACATCTGGGAAGTGGAGCGCACCGGTGGTTTACCGCTGACAATGCGCCTTAAAAAACTAGTACCTCCAAGGTACTAGTAAATGTTTGCCACGGGCTACCTCCAGACACCTGTGGTGTGATCGCCCTCATTTACCTGCCAGTGCCGAGGGAAGGACCCGTGGTGTGCCGCCGGCGTGTCTGATCGCGTAATCGCGTATCAAACTGCGCCGGGGCAATTAGCCACGCCCACCCGCGATATCCGGCCTGTGTGACCGGGGCCAAGGTTAAGTAAACGCCAGACAGACCCACATATTTTTTAAATGTTTTCTCTATGTTTCACACACATGTGCGTGTGCACACACACACAAATCCTGAAATAGTGGTCAGAATGTTGTATGGTGATCTGGGAAATTCAGGTTTGAATCTCACTCTGCCACTGAAACTTGCTGGGTGACCTCGGGCCAGTCATACACACTTAATCCAACCTACCTCACAGGGTTATTGTGAGTATATAATGGAAAGGGAAGCAGAGTCCACATTGTGGATAAAAGTGGAATATAAGTAAACAAATAGAAATAAATAAATATTTACACCAGAAAATGGGAATTAATATCCATTACATCTTGCTTGTTAACATCTTATATAATGCAATGCTGAAAATACTGTCTACTTCGGTGATTACTAAAGTTTGCAAGGAATCACTATGGAGGGACTGGGATTAGTGGGAGACTGTAGAACTCAATTAGCTAAATGCAGGCCCATAGCTGGAAATTTTACGGCAGGAATAAATTGAAGTAGATAGCAACGTTTATTTATTTACAAAATTTATATCCCACCTTTCTGCTCTTACAAGGACCATCAAGGTGGTAAACAATTTAAAATATACATGATAAAATTACATTTTTTGTTGTTCAGTTGCACAGTCGAGTCCGACTCTTTGCGACCCCATGGACCAGATCACGCCAGGCCTTCCTGTGTTCCGCTGTCCTCTGAAGTTGGCTCAATGTCATGTTTGTTGCATCTATGACACTGTCTAACCATCTCATCCTTTGCCGTCCCCATCTTTTTGACCTTCAATCTTTCCCAGCATCAGGGTCTTCTCCAGTGAGTGCTCCCTTCTCATTTGGTGGCCAAAGTATTTGAGCTTCAGTTTCATTATCTGGCCTTTCAGGGAACAGTCAGGGTTGATTACTTTTAGGATTGACTGATTTGATCTTCTTGCAGTCCAAGGGACTCTCGAGAGTCTTCTCCATCACCATAGTTCAAAAGAATCTATTCTTCGGCGCTCGGCCTTCCTTATAGTCCAACTCTCGCAGCCATACATGACTACTGGAAATACCATTGCTTTGACCATGCAGACTTTTGTTGGCAGGGTGATGTCTCTCCTTTTTATCATGCTGTTTAGGTTCGCCATCACTTTCCTCCCAAGGAGCAGGCGTCTTTTAATTTCATGGCTGCTGTCACAGTCTGCGGTGATTTATAATTACATGATAAAACCATTAAAATAAACTTCCCTCCCAAACACACCTCATTAAAACTATTAAAAGAGCTAAAAACAGAGCTAAAATCCATATAAAACAGTTGAAATACATACAAAACATAAAACATTGGTTAGGAATGAGGATTCATTAAGAGAATCCCAAACGAAACAAAAAAGTCTTCAGCTGCTGGCAGAGGGCAGCAACTGAAGGGAACAGATGAATCTCCCTGGGGAGAGAGTTCCAGAGCTTTGGTGCCATCTCTAAGAAGACCCTCTCCCATGTTGCAACCTCCGTAATCACAGAAGGAGGAGGAAACTGAAGCAGGGCCTCTGAAGATTACTGTTCTGCAGGTTCATAAGGGATCAGGCAGTTCTTCAGGTATGTTGGCCCCAACCATATAGGGCTTTAAAGGTTAAGACCAGAACCTTGAATTGTGCCCAGAAACAAATTGGAAACCAGTGTAGGTAAGCCAAGACTAGACTGCAGACTGATGGGCAATAAGCACATTCGGCTCTTATTAGGATGGCTTTTAAATATTTTATTTTTTCCAAAGTAATCTTATTCTGCTAAGTATGAACCTAGAGTCTCTGCATACTCTGGTTTGGGAAAATCCTGGCGATTTCAGGGTAGAGCCTGGGGAGATGAGGGACCTCAATAGGGTGCCATCAAGTCCACCCTTCAAAGCAGCTATTTTCTCCCAAAGATCAGTTGTAATTCTTGGAGATTTCCAGGCTTCATCTGGAGACTGGCAATTCTAAGAACCTCCTATATTTCTGTAGCTGATCTGGTTTTACTGCTCTACTGACAGGTCACAAGACCACAACACAGTAATCCTAAAATCACTTTCCTAGGATTAAGCCCAATTTGCAGGGGTCCCCAATCTTTCTGAGTCTGTGGGCACATTTGGAATTCTGACATGGCATGGTGGGCACAGCAACAAAATGGCTGCCATGAAATGGCTGCCAAAGGAGGTGGAGAAAGCCACAAAATGATTGCCACAGTTCAACTTCAGTAGCACAATGCAGATCTTTGTGCTGTGGTGGCAGATGCTGCCAAAGCAATATATATTTTTTTTATTTGGGCAGCCATTCAAAGCTCCAATGGTCAATCAGAATGCTTGCTAGGCAAAACCCTGCCTGGCACCGCCCACTTCCTATAAAAACACTTGGTGGGCACTAGAAATGGTGCTAGCAGGTGCCCAGGTGCCCATGGACATCACACTTAGGACCCCTGCCCTACTGAATAGAACTGAGCAGGATTTGCTATCTAAATTAACTATTGTAAAAGACTGACGCTTTTAATTCATTTCTGTGCATAGTTATATATATGTTGTGTGTGTGAAGTGACATTATAACAGGTCTAAAACCATTGCATGTATACTTTTACATTTTTGTTCTGCCTATCATCCATTCAACTCAGGATGGCAAACTTAGATCTCTTCTCTTCTATTTTATCCTAATAATCCCATTAGGTATGTTGGCTGACACAATGTGGCTGGCCCAAGGTCTGTATTGAGCATCATGGCTGAATGGGATTTTCAGTCCAGATTTCTTTGGTTTGATCAAACACTAACTGCCACGTTGTGCTTTATAGTCTTAGAAATATCTTCCTTGGTATGGAAAATACTTCTTTTTTTTGAAATAAACACTGTACTAATGCCAAGAGTTAAGAAACAGTATTAAAAATAAAGTGCAACCTTTTAATAGCTAAAAGGAAAACAGCCAAAAATCTAATAGGTCAGAAAACCACTCAGGATGTTAAAATGCAACCTACGACTTGTTAGGATTGAATTACCTTGTTTACTAAATGAGAATTCATGTTCAACTTTGCACAAGAGCATCTTAGTTACATTTACCTTCAAAATAATTTCTGTGTTCACTAAGGACAGATGTGGATTTTCACACAGCTTGGAAATGGAATTATTTTAGTCCACTGAAACCAGGTTTGATATTCTCACTCAAAAGTTACAAGTAAATCAGTGCAATACACAGAATGTGCATTGCTTTGCCATACAACATAGGTGTCAACTACAGAGTGGGGTTCGGGGGTGCGGGCCTCCCCCAAATTTTCCAGGGAAGACTAAGCCCCCCCCCGGGCAACCAGTGCCAGGCAGTGAAGAAGGAGGGGGAAATAAACAAGTGTGCAAGCTTGCCTATTGGCAAGTTGGAGTAAAAGCTCCTCCCCTCCACCACAGAGGTGGCTGGGAGAAAAGAGAGTGTGAGCACGGGAAAAGAGACAGCGGGACAGCATACAGCCACCTAGCTCCTGACTTAGGTTCCCTTTAAGCTGCACCAGGCTGCACTAGCGATCCAATTCCCCCCACCCAGTGGTGCACCAATTTTTACCTCAGCACAGGGGCACAAGGTTCCTCTCCTGATAGTCACACAGTGCAGATCCGTTTAGTCAGGTAGCACCGAAACCCAGCGGTATGATTTGTGTTTCCTAATTTGGGCTGGCCTCGCCTACCCTCAGATGGAGCTTACATGTCCTATGCGTTTGCATGCCCAGCAGTGCTCTCCCTCAGGCAGCTAGAGATCCCCTGTCCCAGACGTTATCTGGAGGACTGCTGAGGTAAGTCACCTGGTTGTTTGTTTTGTCTTGGGTGGGGGAGAGGTCGTCTGGAGAAGACAGGCCAGGATCCATGCAGGATCACTGGCCTTTGCTTAGCTGGGCACCTGGGTGCCGTTTCTCTTCCCATTGGGTGTGGGGGAGTAAGGTTTGTGTGTACACAAGAGGAGGTTGGCTGGAGAAGGCAGGCCTGGAATCCATGCAGGATTTCTGGCCTTTGCTTTGCTGGGCACCTGTGTGCTTTTCTCTTCCCTTTGGGTGTGTGTGTGGGGGTGCAAGGCTTGTGTGTACACAAGAGGAGGTCGGCTGGAGAAGGCAGATCGGGATCTGTGCAGGATTGCCGGCCTTTGGTTTGCTGGGCGCCTGGGTGCCCTTTCTCTTCCCTTTGGGCGGGGTGGGTGGGTGCAAGGCTGGTTTGTTAACAAGAGGAGGTTGGCTGGAGAAGGCAGGCTGGGATCCACGCAGGATCACGGCCTTTGCTTTGTTGGGCGCCTGCATTATAAAGAAAATGTACTTATCATTGGCTAGTTATACCTGTATTGATGTTGGTTATGTTTTTTATTATATTATTTCTGCCATATTGTTAATTACTTTGACTCTCTGGAGAAGAAAGGGATATAAATATTTGAACAGATTTGATAGGTGCTTCATAAAAATGGGATATTAATATACAAATAAATAAACAGGAAATATAAATACCAAGTGCTATTATTCCATCACAGAAAGATGGCTAGCTTATGTGGAGATATCTTAATCAGATGTGTAACATATAAATAGCTTGTTGAGTTCCAATGGGATGCCAAGACTACTTGCTATTGAATGAAAGGTTCTTGGATTAAAAATATTTTTATAAGTAGGTGTTCAGTCACACTCATATGTTGAAAGCAAAGTTGGGTCTTCCCTATGATGTCACTGGGCTTCGGTTCTTTTAAGGACCTAGCATCGCAATGCCTCTGGCCCAGGGGAACTGGAAAGTCTACGCCCTTGCCATACACTTAATTGATATGCAACTAACAGAGACAAGAAACTCTTTCAAAAAATGAGAAAATATTACTCTGATAGACAAACTTGATATATCTAATAATGGAATGAAATACTAAAGAACAAACCCCCAGATTCCAAAGACTAAGAGAAACTCAGGGCCAATGCAATTTTTGTGTCCTTATGATGCAATGAAGGTTGTATGATATTAAAAGGTCTCAGGATAATTTCTTGAAAGGCAAACAGAAAGGGCACAAATTTTCCGTTGCAAATAATAATTACCACTAATAATAAATAATAAATCATACTACTACTAATAAACAAATTACTAATAATAACAACACACTTTAAAGCCCTTATGTCTATATGTAATAAAACTGTACAGAATGCAGGTTGATGGCACTTTTTATTTTAGTTAAAATGTTAAGTTACATGTTAAGTAAGGTTACATTTCATATGCATTCAAATCATATAATGAAAGAGAGGAATAAAAAAGAGTGATAGCAGGGAGTTGTGAAAACATGTTGAAAGTAGAAAATGCAGAGTGGAAATTACCAGTCAGCTAAATACCATTCTGAATATATTTGAATTTGACATAAACCAGAACCTTTACTGTATCCATGCAAGTTAGTGTCAGTTCCATACACACCAGTCAGAGAAAGAAGAGGAAGTGGAATGTACAGATGTAGTACTCTGACTGCACAGAATAGCGACTCAGAACTTCTCTGTTATCTTGAAGATGGACTACTAGACCCAGAAGGCGAACAACAGAACTGGTGTAGAACATTATCTTCCCTGCCAAGGAGCGGAAAAAGAGAGATAGAGGAACAGAATCATATAGGGATATTGTTATGCGAATACAGCATTTAAAAATACAGCCCATTTGTTAGCCAAATTTTCAGGACATTTGGAACTTAACAGAATTTGAACACAGTTTCATCCTTATTCCGATATGTTTTGCCGTGTGCATGCTTCTACCTTTCCTGGAAAGATGCTTTGCTTATTCTGCCTTCACTTCAAAAGGCTTTTATTTTAAAAGTCAAAAGAGAAACTTTTTGGAGTTTTTAAGTATGTCCATAGTAAAAGGCTCTGTTAAGAATGGTCTCTTACAGATATGGCTGTACTCTCTTTAAAAACTACATGAAAGAACTCTGCTTACAGAGTCTCCTGAGTTGCCAGCATCATGAATAATGCTACAAACCAGAAGTCAAACACTTTAGTCACAAAAGCAATATAGAATACCTACATCTGTAAAGCTATATTGTACTCTAGGGTAGAAGGAAAGGATGCCGGCTTAGCACGAAGCTTGCATGAAGTCACTTCTTTATCAGTAGTACCACCACCAGTGGCCATTTCCTTTAATTAAATAGCAGGCTAAAGAAGAAGGATGGAAAGGAACATGATAAAGGACAGAAAATAAGACCACTCAAGGAAAATGCTGCCCCTCATGTTTTTTTCCCCTGTGCTTCATATAATAAGAAAGTGAAATTATTATATTTGAAAATATTAGTTGTTGTAGATTTTCCAGGTTGTACAGCTGTGGTCTTGGCATTGTAGTACCTGACTTTTCGCCAGCAGCTCTGACTGGCATCCTCAGAGGTATAACACAGAAAGATGGAGTACTCTCTGTGTCAATGTGAGAAGAAAAAGGGTAGGCAGGTACATAAGAACATAAGAGATGCCAATGTTGGATCAGGCCAAAGGCCCATCCAGTCCAACACTCTGTATCACACAGTGGCCAGAAATACCAGTGCCATCAGGAGTTCCACCAGTAGGGCCAGGACATTAGAAGCCCTCCCACTGTTGACCCCCCCCAAGCACCAAGAAGACAGAGCATCACTTGGCCCAGAGTCCCTATCTATACCTTGTGGCTAATAGCCACTGATGGACCTCTGCTCCATATGCTTATCTAATTCCCTTTTGAAGACGTCCATGCTTGTAGCCGCCACCACGTCCTGTGGCAGTGAATTCCAAGTGTTAATCACTCTTTGGGTGAAGAAGTACTTCCTTTTATCCGTTTTAACCCGACTGCTCAGCAATTTCATGGAGTGCCCACGAGTTCTTGTATTGTGAGAAATGGAGAAAAGTACCTCTTTCTCTACCTGCTGTATCCCATGCATAATCTTATAAACCTCAATCATGTCATCCCTCAGTCGTCGTTTCTCCAGGCTAAAGAGCTCTAAGCGCCTTAACCTTTCCTCATAGGGAAAGTGTTCCAACCCTTTTATCATTCAAGTTGCCCTTTTCTGCACTTTTTCCAAAGCTATAATATCCTTTTTAAGGTGTGGTGACCAGAACTGCACACAGTATTCCAAATGTTATTATATGCAGATGACACGGTTCTTTTGTCTACTTCTCGTGTTGGATTAAACCATTTACTGAACCGTTGCCATGAATATTGCGTGATTAACAGATTGGAGTTGAATTATGAAAAATCAAAGGTATTAGTCGTTCCCTATCCCCAAAAATCTCATAAGTGGATTATTAATGGCAACAAACTTGAACAGGTTAAGCACTTCAAATATCTGGACATTTATTTCCAATCCAATGCTACTTGGTCCTACCATCGTAAAATGGCTATTAATGTAGCTAAAGTTAGTGCTGCAGCAATTTCTCGCTTCTATTTTTCTGCTCGAGGTAACCAGTATGTGCCAGCTGCACTTAAAGCCTTCAGTGCTTAAACTGGAGCTCAGTTACTGCATGGGGTACCTCTCTGGATTGACACAATGGACATTTCAGTTGAACGAGTCCACTCTACCTTTTTGCGAAAGATCATGGGGGTACCTATGTGTGTTCCATATGCTGCTTTGTGTTTGGTGTGCGGTCAGAACTTGCTGGCTACTAAAGTATGGATCCACACGATTACATTTTGGTTACGACTCCATTTTAACTCTGACCCCTTCAGTTATATGTACCAACTACTTTCGGAATCTGATAATTCCGGATGGCTATTTTACATCGAAGCCAAAATAAGTTCCCTGAATTTGTCCCTAGAATCCTTATATATGCTTTCTGAGTCTGAGGCCTTTTTAAAAATAAAATCTAGTTTATTGGGATCAGAGCTACAAACTCTTTATAGCCTGGCTAACAGAACCTGTTCTCCCTTACGTCTGGGGATTATTCCTAATGCAAATCTTCCAGCAGTATACCTCTATCAACTCATAGCTCCAAATTTGCGTAGAGCCATATCCTTGGCTAGATTTAATGTTCTTCCTTCAGCTATTTTATCTGGCAGATTCCAAGGGATTCCCTATCCTAGCAGGTGCTGTCCTTGTAGGAAGGATTGTGTTGAAACTGTTGCCCATGTTCTCTTCCAGTGCCCTCTCTATTTGGCGTCCCGTCGGGATCTTCTATATCCCATTTTAGGCCATTTTTAGAGTCTTCTGATAATTTTAAGCTTCTTTTCTTGCTCGATAACACAGACACAGAAATAACTGAAATAACAGCAAAGTTTCTCTGCAGTGCCATGGCCCTACGGCCTGATAAATGATATGATGAATTAGGTTTTTCTTTATGATGATACTCTGTGATGTTACTCGGCAATTTTAATTTGACTTTGTGTGTACTTAGATTACTGTATTTTTTTAATATGCCAATAAAAGGCTTTGGATTGGATTCCAAATGAGGTCTCACCATTGATTTATATAGGGGCATTATGATATTGGCTGATCTGTTTTCAATAACCTTCCTAATAATCCCCAGCATAGCATTGGCCTTCTTTATTGCAGTCACACACTGTCTCGACATTTTCAGTGAGTTATCTACTACGACTCCAAGAACTCTCTCTTGATCAGTCTCTGCCAGTTCAGACCCCATCAATGTGTATTTATATTTAGGATTTTTGGCTCCAATGTGCATCACCTTGCACTTGGCCACATTGAACCCCCTTTGCCATGTTGACCCCCACGCGCCCATCCTTGATAGATCCCTTTGGAGTGCCTCACAATCCTCACTGGTTTTCACCACTCTGAACAACTACATATCATCCGCAAATTTAGCCACTTCACTGCTTACTCCCAACTTTTTAATGCGTTTGTGTTGTATATAAATAGGGCATAGGTTCCAGTCCTGAAAAACACAAAATGCTCTACATCTCACAACAGCACTACAGATAAGATTAGAATTTCAATAGCCAATCTATATGCAAAAGAATCTCCTCAGGAAAGTTCCTCCATTAGCATATCACAGCCTGGAAAACTCCTGCAAGATAATTACTCAGCCCTACCCCACCTTCCTGAGTAGATATAAATTACCTGCCTACCATTTTTCTTCTTACTTTGACACAGAGAGTACTCCATCTTTCTGTGTTATACCTCTGAGGATGCCAGTCAGAGCTGCTGGCAAAAAGTCAGGTACTACAATGCCAAGACCACGGCCATACAGACTGGAAAATCTACAACAACTAATGAACTCCAGCCGTGAAAGCCTCCGACAACAATTTGAAAAGATTTTGCTGTACAACACGACTATTTGAATAAAAGATACTACATGATAGGACAACAATCATATGGTAGGATGGAATCTTTTCTTATTCACACTATACCTTGACTGTTTTATTTTATATTGTATTGTAATGTACAGGTTAATTTAGAAGTGCATAATATTTTGTGTGTACTTTGTGTGGGACATTTTACAGTTTTGCTTCTTTGAACAAGGAATCACCCCAATACCTGCTACATCACAATTTGCTTTTGAAACTCTCCTTCAATAGTGGTTTGCCATGTAGCATTAGGGAATGAGGGAAACACAAATCCAAAGCCCCACTGAGTCCTAGAACTAGTCAAGTTCCTCCAAAGATTGTAAGTTCTACCTATAAAACAACAATACTGCATTCAGTGCAAAGGTTGGCTGAGAAATATATTTCTAAAATTTGGGTGGGTATTTTATATAAATAGAAACAAGACAATACTTCTTTCAGTGATATATTTTGGAAGCCTTCATGGGTATGGAGAGATTTAGAGTGATTGTTTCTTCTTTAAACTAAACAATTAAGCCATGTGCCATTAAATTCATATTCAGGAATACCAAGTTCTATTTTTCTTACCATTGCTTCTTCCATTCTGTAAACATTTCACAGAAGCTTTGGAAAAGCTCTCTATATAGGAATGCTGCAAAACAGCCGCAGTGAGAATAAAAATATGGAGGAGAGTGTAGGTGGTAAATGCGGTTAATTATGCCTGTTCAACCTTTATAAAAGATTTTGTTAAAGATATGTTACACGAGGCTAAATTATTGCCCATCATATCTGGTTTTTCTGTGCCAAAGGAAACATGTCCAAGATTCTCTCTTAGCAATTTCAAAAGTCACGGTTATATCAGGTGGTGAGACAGAAATTTTTCTTTTACAGCACTAAATGTGGTCACATGTTTCAGAGCCACATATTTCTACCACGCAGGTCCTTTAGTTAGCAATCATTGAGCTTGTCCTCAGCTCTTACTATTTATAAAGTAACGATAACAACATTGCTTGCCACCAGCATAAGCAGTATGGTTAACCATTACCAATCCTTCCTTCTTTACTCTGGAAGCAGAAACTGATTGGAGTTTTACAAATCATAATTTATTAAAACCAAAAACCCCCACTAATTTCATAGTCAGAACAATATGCTCAGAATAATGATTTTACCTCACAGAGGTGCTGAACATACATTATGCAGGTAGGGTATTGCAAGAAAATGATGTGATTTCTTTGGTACTACAACATCCTTTGCAATATCTTTTTGCTTTCACAGGCATCACTGGGGGGAGAAAGAAGAGAAAACGTCTCCAGTTTCAAAATGTTTAGATGATGGTCTGCAGATAACATGTGTGGAGAGACATTGACATGATAATTCAGAAGAGTCAGTAATGTAAACAGAAAGGGAAATGGTCAGTATGATTATAATGGGAGATGTTATGTAATTTCATGGGCAGAATGACAAAAATAAATTAATACATACTGAAGGTGCAATTATGTTGAACAAAGCAAAGACTATGGAAAAGGGTTGTATAAGATGTGAATGTGCTTTCCATTTGTATGTTGGAATTGTATGAGTAAAAATTAAAATACATTTCTATTTATGGTTACTTATCACAGTACAGAAAAGTACTTGGGTAAATTTTTCACACTGCACTTTACATTCCCTGAATGTAAAAAAAAGAGTGTGTTTTAGAATGTGGCACAAGATCTTTAAAAAAGCAAATACCAAGATTGCATGGGCAATCTCCCACTTAAGATGCTCTAGCACTGAATTTCCAAAGTCTTTGAACGAAAAACCAAGAAAGTTTAAAAAATAAATGGGGGTGGAGGTGGTGCTAGTGGAACATATAAAGGGCTTAATATGAGAAAAGTCATGATGACCAACAGCTAAAATCTAATGCTTTGAATTTTTTTAATCCCCTTGAAAATAGAACACGTGTGTTTCTAAATGTGGAATGGATTTTGGCCAATGTCCATAAAGATGATTGGTGCCATGAGCAATTTCTCAGTCCAGTATAAGTCTAGAAGTCCATCCCAAGCCAAAAAAAAAAGATTAAAAGCAGAAGTAATAATGCACCCTCGGGCTGAATAAATGAAATGCTTGTGATCTGCACTGTACTTTGGCCATTACACAGATAGTGTTCTTGGTTTTAACTTTTGGACCAACATTGCTATAAGGAGCTCTGTCCTCCGATATGGATGTAACCTCCCTATTATTTGTAGATAGCCTCATATGCAAGTCCTAGATCAATGCGAATCAAATTGTTCATTTTATGGAGTGGCTATCCATACTAAGATAGAAAGTTTTGGCAAATCTGGCTGTGTTTTTGTCCTGAGAGTCAACTGATCTTGTTGACTGAATAGTTTATATGTGTTTGCAAATTGGCTTTATTAGCTGTCTTGTGTCTGAAGAGGTTAGGGGATTAGACAGATTCATAGAGGACAGGTCTATCAGTGGGTACTTGCCATGGTGACTAAAGGAAACCTCCACATTTAAAGGCAGTAAACCTCTGAATACAGTGCCAGGAGACAACATCAGTTTGCCCCTATTCCCTGTTGCTGGCCCTCCATTTGTAACTGGTTGGCCACTGTTTGAGACAGAATGCTGCACTAGATAGATCACTGGTCTGATTCAACAGGGTTCTTCTTATATTCTTATGAGGTAAGATGGATCACAAATATTTCTAAGAAATAAAAATGATCAAAATAGCAGATGGATTGTTTTTACCCAGTGAAGAGCACTGCTTTAAGGGGGGGGGAGGTCTGCCCCAATCAAGTGAACAGAAGGGAATACAGTGTCTGGCAAAAGAAATATAAATTAATAAATAGGCATGTGAAAAGAGAAGTTGAGGAATAGATTGCTAAAAGCATCAAGACAAACAATAAACATTTCTTTGAATACATCCAGAGCAGGAAACAGCCAGAGAAGCAGTTGGCCCTTTGGATCACCAAGGAATAAAAGGATTGCTAAAGGAAGATGGGGAATTGGCAGAGAAGGTAAATTTGGAAATTGTGGGGCATGTACACACAGCACAGCAATTATCATTAGGAAGGGAGTCTGAAACACTGAGGCAAATTGAGGTGATGAGAGAGGACATTCTAGACATATTGGGAAAATTCGAAAACAGTAAGTCTCAAGCTTCTGATGGCATATACCTAAGATTTGTTAGGGAACTTAAATGTGAGATCATTGATCTACTGACTTATCACTAAAAGCTGCCACAGCAACAGAAGACTGGAGAATTGCAAATATTGCACCAGTTTTTAAAAAGGGGTCCAGAGGGGAAGCAGGAAAATGCAGGCCAGTAAGCCTAACATCTGTCCAAGGCAAATTAGTAGGAACTGTATTCGAAGATAGAATTATTAGGCACATAAGTGGAACAAAGCCTGCTGAGGGAAAATCAGCATGGATAATGCAAAGGGAAGTCCTGACTCACCAATCTTTTGGAGGTCTCTGAGAAAGTAAACAATCATGTAGATAATGGTGACCCAGTAGACATTATATACTGGGACTTTCAAGATACTTTTGACAAGATACCTCAGTAAAGACTCCTGAGTAAGCTTAGCCATTATGGGATAAGAGGATGGTTTCTCTTACCGATTAAAAATTGGTTAAATGATAGGAAGCAGAGAGTAGGAATACATGGACAGTTCTCACAACTGAGGAAAGTAAGTAACTGGTTAGCCACTATGTGAGACAGGATGCTGGACTAGATGGACCACTGGTCTGATGCAGCAGGGCTCTTCTTATGACTTGGAAACCCTAGTTAAATACAGAGCAACAGATAATCCTTGTGGTCAGTCAAATGACTGGCTTTCTGTCCTCATCTAGTGCAGAACCACGCGTGCTGTAATACTGAAAAGTATGACCCACTAAGTCAGGTGCAGAAATCTAGTGATAAATTGTGGCCAGACAGGTGCTTCTTTTTGTATTGCAGAAAAGCAGCAAAATCATTTAGTTTATAGTGGACTGCCCTTTGGGGCAGGACATTGGCTTGTAGGCTTGCTCTACAGCGAAGAACATGATTCACAAAACAAACAGTTTGGCCATGTTGAATTAACTGTACTGTGAGAATATACAAGTGGTCAACAAATTCACAGTGCTGAAAAGGCTTACATGGTAGAAGAAAGACAAACAAGGAGAAACAGAGGAGGAAAATGCTGAAAATATGGAAGACAAATATGCAACATAATTCTGAAGGCATAATACATATTATGAAAGCAACACACTATGCATTTGCATTTACAGATTTAGGATTCACTGATGATTTTATCATCTTTACTAACACAGCATGAGTAAGAAGATTTTTTCTACATCATATTACTGATATTTGCACAAATGTTATTCATGAGCTGGCAAATGATCACTATCTAAATCATCAGTAAAATCAATTAGGGAAGAGATAATTAGATATCCAGGGCACACATAATTTCCATATAACTAAATATATTGTCTGACAACATGTTGATGTACCTTATCTTCACTTGGATTTTTTTGCTAATAAGCAGCTTGGGAGGGGGACACTGCAGTGCCAGGACTTCTTTTCCCTTTGACTATTTTCTCTTGTCCTGCAATTAGCCCAATAATGGCAGCTAAAGATATCTTCTTGCCTGAGGCAGTGTCAGCAGTAGCGGCACTCTCTGCCCCAACACTGCCCCCTCGCCCTGAAGTCAGAGGAGAGAATCTTCTTCATTCCTCCAGCCCTCTTCAAAACAGTGTAGCAATCTGTCCTCAATAGGAGAACAAGTTCAAGTCCAATGGCACCTTTAAGACCAACAAAATTTTATTCTGGGTATAAAGCTTCCGTGTGGATGCAGACTCCTTCAGATACACTGAAATGGAACTCACCAACCATTACATACAGGTAGAGGGTGGGGGAGGGCATTGCCAGGAAGGACTAATTAGAGTCAAGATGCATAAGTAAGTATGATGCAGTAGGGTTTGCCAAACTCCCTTGAGCCATCATTTTAGTTGCTCTGGCAACAGGCAATAAAAACGATGATAAGACTTTTGCAATAAAAAGAAATCTCTTGAGATGTCAAGAGCTGGCACTGCTTTTAAAGAGGTCTGGAAGAGATAAACACAAGTATCTCCTTTGCCTTCAGAATGGGCGTGGCAGTAGAGGGCCACTGGCAGGTGGGACAGATGGTTGCCACCTTTCAGAATCCACCAACTTGAGGTGCAAGTGATCCTAAGGGCTGGCCTTTGTGCACTAGTTGTAAACAAAAGAGGGAAGAAAGAGTTTACTGTTGAAAATAGTTCTCTCACAGGACACTAAATGTATGCTAGTTTCAGATTTCTTTCTAACCAACTTAGGGCCCAGTCTCAGGGTGCCTGGCTGTAGTTCCTGTCCATCTGCCTCTGATCAGAAATCAAAGATGAGAGACGATGCATGTGGCTTGAGCAGTGAAAGACAAGCACTTACATCATATTGCTGGAAACAATAACCCTCCTTCTGTTACAGAAGCCCCCCTGCACTGATTTGAAAACAACAGCAGCTAAGGACCCAGTGTGATTCTAGCTGATTATTCACTTTAATTTACATACTCCTTTAGCTCTCTGCACCAGTATTAAAATTTATATTTCTTTAATACAGATGTGCACAGGCACATACAAGCTGTACAGATCTCAATATCCTATATGTTGCCTAAGCATGTGAGAGAACATGTACCATGCAAGCATTCCCATTGAGTAAAACTGTTTAACATCATGAATATTAATGCTGGGGAGCTCAGAGGTACTATTCTACCTTTCTGTGGAAATCCTACATACAGCTAATACTAGGTTTAAATTTGCTTACACAGAGTTTTAAAATCCATCCTGTAATTTTTTGTAGCATTTTTTTAATCATAAAGAGCTACAAAAAAGTCAGACTTTTCCATGAAAGGAAGAAGTGTCTGGACCATATCTACTCTTACCTGTACTCTGACTGTGTGGCAGGGACAGCTAGCTGGGTATGGTACAATGGAGCTGGACAGCAAAACTGGTGCAGAGTATTTATAGACCTACGACATAAGGAAAAACAAAGTCAACACACCAAGTGTCTAGTAAGGGGCTTTCTAATGGAAAGGTAGATGCTAATGATTATATCCAAAATATGTCAGTAAGTTTAGTTTCCAGAAACACACACCCTCAAACTGTCAGTTCCAATTCACAGAAAACAAAGGGGAGTAAGTCTTCAAATAGTTTATGCATGCATCAGAAATGAGTAAAATGAGTGATTGTAATGATGAGTCAAAATTTTGTCAGGGAAAAAAATCCAAAATAACAAGCCAAGTTTTAAAATTGATTTCTTTGCTGTGTTATGTGGAACTATAGTAGCAAAGGTAAAAATTAAAGGTTAGTTATGACTTTTGTAGAAATGTGAAACAACCTGTTGATTACTCTGCACCAGTCTAGCTGTGTGTATCTCTATGTGTGTTTTAGTTACTCCAAATTGCACCATGTTTTCAGGAAAGGAAATACTAGAAAATAGTAGAATGTATGGATACATATGGCTCAATAACCTAAATTTTGATCATGCAATTAGGTTTTCAATTGTAAATTAATAAACCACCTTGCACTATGAAAAAAGGAAAAATTTTACATCTTGATTTTTGAATGTTACTTCAGAATATACCTCTACAAGTAAATTAGAATATCAAAATTAAAATAAACACAATGCATCAATGAAGTAACACAAAGCAACAGAGCAAAAGAAAAAGTAAAATGCACAGTTGTGCTTTGTATTTGTCATTTTTCTGGGGAAATGCTAAGCATGGGCCGCGGTCACACGTAACAGAAGCCACACAAGGGAGACGGAAAACAGACGGAGTTTCCGGGCGCGATCTCACCAGCACATCTGGGAAGCGTAGCACTCCCGTGGCTCAACCGAGGCTTCCAGCCGAAACTGCGTGGCAAAAAACTAGTACCTTGGAGGTACTAGTTTCCGGAAACTCCGGGGCAAGGGCGGGCGTCTGATCGCGTTTCCGGTGGCATCCGGGCATGGTTTAGTACTGAAAATCCTGTGTGATATCACAAAATAAAATTTCCTGACTGCAGTCACTGACAAGATCCAAGCCTGATAAAAGCGGCAGTCACTTGTTGTGATATGTTTTGTAAAATAAAACTTGAACGTATTTCATGACAAGATTAAAATACATATATAATTCCATTTTGTCCTCTTTATTCCTTTGCTTACAGTGCTTTCCTAGGAGCTTCAAAATAACAATGTATTTTTAGCTCCAGGTGATGAAAGAGAGGGTCCTATGAGGTCACCTTCTTAAAAGATCAAAACAGAGAGTTAAGTAGAAAAAAGTCACACTGTCTGTCTCCAGAAAGAGGACGGAGAATATTCTACCTCTATTAAACTTGAAAATAGATTGCCACTTGTAGCCACTTCATTATCAATGGAGAAAGAAACCGGCGTTCAAATAATAAGCAGCCAATCAGGTGAAACGGAAGTAGTCATGAGGTCTATAAGGATATTTTATCATGGATGGTACAGATTTTATTATATTTCAATAATTTGCTAATAATAATTTCCATTTAAGATGTTCAGTCTTAATAAGATGATTTTATTGAAAAATAAAGAGTGGTAGATTAGTGAAGACCTGTGATAACAAGTCATAGTCTTAGCTGAGCCATAAATGAACCTAAGGCTTAATAGATAGTTCTGCAGACAATTTTAAAACTGCAGGATTAAGTGTGTATTTATTTTTCATTTCACTTAACATTTCTTTCAAACCTGCACAAATACCTAATGATTTTTGGAACAATAGTTCAATACAGCTTGTCCCAGCAAGGAATAGCAAGAAATAAAGGCATTTCCACATGGAGATTAGGCTGATCAACTAATTTAAAAGACAAATGGAGCACTGATATTTTGTTATTGTATTTTATTGTTTTATTGTTATGTTGTTTTTGTTTTAATCTTGGCACTTTGTGCCTCTTGTTAGCCACCCTGAGCCTTCGGGGTAGGGTGGGATATAAATTCAAATATAAATAAATAAATAAATAATTTGCTGCATTGGTTTTTGCTAAACTTTACAGACTTCCAGCCAGTGCTATGCTGGTTTCACCCCAACTTTTCCTCATATTTTGTGCTTATGTTTTTTGATGTATCGCTTCTGAAGCATTGGGTCCTACCCATAACCAGCAACTTTCACACCCCAACTTTCTACCAAGATTTTGGGGGTATAAACTTTTGAGAGTTAAAGCTCCCTTTGTCAGATTTAACGCTTCTCTTGTATGCCTCAGTTCATTTCACCTCCTTTTCCACCTGAAGTTGCTACTGTTTCCCATAGGCATGAATATTACTATGAAGTCTGATGGCATAAACCAGAGGTTCCTGGCATAAAATAAGAGGAGGAAGAGGGCAACCTTGTCTAGTATCCCTCTCAAGAGGGAACGGTGTGGAAAATATGCTATTTGTCAGCATCTCCAATCTGGAAGACAAATAGAGAATTCTAATCCATTTCAAAAATTTGTGAGGAAATTTGTGTTTCCTATGGAAACAATCTGGAAGACAAATAGAAAATTCTAATCCATTTCAAAAAATTGTGAGGAAATTTGTGTTTCCTATGCCCAACCATTTAAAACAGACATCTTGCAATATACAGCTCATCCAAAATGAGCTTTTTATGGGGATGTGTATGTCTTGTCTTACAGTAGAGTGGTATACTTAGCTATTAAAGTTGGTTTTGTTTCTTTAATGTGCAAATTGCTAAGGAACAGCTCAGTGCTGATCAGACAAAAGGGAATTAGTTACAAAGTAGGAGAGGGAAGGACTCAACTCCATGATTATCTCTCTCTTTCAACTGCATACAAACACAGTTCCTGATTCTCTGGAGGGCCAGGTAACCCCCCCCCCAGTGGCTGGAAAGAGGGGGAGTAAGAAAGGACCCTAGGCTAGCTATTGGAACACTGAATTTCAAACAAAGAGAGTCCTTCCCCCTCCCTGTTTTACTAAGGATGCCAGTAAGTGTTCACAGGTTTGCTTGGTTTTTTTTTTTTTTTTTTAAAAGGGGGTTGAGATGTTTAAAAATGCGATCTTGGGTCTAGAAAAGACGAAACTCTGTTGCCCTGGGAACACCTCACATTATTCTGGTGGGCTGATACAGCATGTGCAAAAAAAGGGTGCGTAAAGCACATTGACTCCGCCAAGGTGATGAAAGTGCTGACTTAGCAGAAATGTAATCCTTTACCAGATCCAACTTGCAAACAAAAGCCCAGCTTGACAATTTAGCAACAAAAGGAAGAAGAAGAAGAAGAAGAAGAAGAAGAAAGCTACCAGTCTAGAAGCAACCTGTGAAAGCACTTAAGCTGTGAAAATACAGAGAGAGTCTTCAGTGTGGAAATGGCCCTAGTCCATCTTGAAAAGCCACAAGGGTTTTAAAAACTGGGGGTTTGTTTCAAAAACTACCAACATATCAGGTGTAAATGGATAATGAAAAAACCTTTTGATTCTTAAAACAATATTGACTAGGAACATTATATCATCATTATAGTTCTCATATCATCACTTTGTATAAATAAGTACTTTCCCCCCTTCTGTAGCTACATCTCCATTTAAAAAAATATATAGTTCTGTTAGCCAGTTCACAATACCTAGTTTTGTCTAGTGTTGACAAAATTATGTAGTTATTTTGTCTGTGGATAAGGAGATTCTATTGTACTTGAAAACCGAAAGGACATCTTTGAGTTTATACTGTATCTGAAAGAACTATCTAGGTGAACATCATTTTGCATTGCTGAGGGATTACCATTCAACAATCATATGGAATTAGAATTATGTCAGTGATTCAACACTACACTTTTAAAAATAGCTCTCCATCATGTCTATCCACAAGCAAGAACCATTTGATATAACAGAAACGAACTGCTTTCATCCAACAGTGTTGAAATTTATACTGAATTAATATTTTGTTCTTTTCTCTCCTCTCCCCACAATGCTCATACACTCCTTGCTGGCCACTGTAACCTTTCATCCCAGCAGCAGGGAAAATGATTAAATAAAGAATGCCTAATACCTTATCCCTTACTGCACACACTCAAGTAAAACATGCAATCACACCCTGCCACTGTCTCATTCTTTTGTAATAAAATCAAAGCTCAAAATTACTACTTCTACTTTCTGATCTTTCCTTCACTCATTTTTTTTTTAAAATAGATCCTTCATTAATACTGTTTCATTCAAACACCTTTAATAAAACAAAGTCATGAGCTTGTGCTATTAAAGCACTGTCACAGAAGCTGATCTTGTGCCTGGAGCAGGGACCAGCCTGAAAGGGAGGAAAAGAAGGATGACACAGATAAACTGGACTGGGGTAAATTAGGCCGAAATGTTTATGCATTGCAGGTTCTTCATGTCTTGGCACACCATAGACTGGGGACAATGGGTACAGTTGAGAGGGCGGGTTTTGCCGTCCAAGGACTCTGAATGCCCAAACTACCTGCAGCCCCCTCCTTTTAAATATGCAATACAGAACAAATTGGAACCCACTGAATGGGGGCTGTGTTCACTCCCTGCAAGCTATACAACTGGCCAAAGCTGTAGAAAGTAGCGTGAATCACCTGGCTGGGCACAATTGCCCCAGAGTCCTTTTGTTCCCACTCCCTCCTCCACCCAGACATAATAGGAGCTCCTGCTTAAAGCTGAAAGTTGAGCTCAATTGAAAATGTCCTGGTCTAGTTCCTCTGTGTGTGCACAGAGAATTACGTTTCAAAGCCTTTTTCCAGCATCATTCTCCAGTTTCCTCCTCTAGCTCTGTTTCCTCTATTTAAATCCTATACATCCTACGGGGTGTTTTTTACTCTTCCTGGTTTAAAATGCTCATATTAATTAATAGTTCTTGAAGAGGGTAGTTAATTATTTTTTTTAATTCCTGTGGAACAAGTCAAAATCATTACTAATAATATTTTAAACTTTATTGCTTAAAAGGGCCCCCCCAAGTGTCACCTTCACCCCACACAGTTGAAGATAATTAACCATTTGTTCATCAGTACTGAGAGGGAAGGGGGCAGCTGGCAGAAGCTAGTAAGTAATTCATCCAATTAATTCATTTTGAAGGAGGAGACAATGATATAAAGGGACAGCAGCCTTAAGTGCATTCACTAACCCTTTAACACTACAGAAGATTGCCTTGTGCTGAAATTGCATTTAAGGAAAATAATCTCAGAAAACACCATCACAGAAAATAGAGCAATGCAATGAATTGACCATGACAAGATCCAAAGTGTTCATAAAAATTAATGAATACTCTGTGGCAATATTAGACTAAATGGATAGTCTGAGAAGGACCATAAGCTTAACAGTTTACCTGAAAGGAAAGCTAGTAAAACATTTCCTAAAACCAAATGTTTTGTTACTGTGCTTTAGGCTCTACTTGGGAGTCAGGTCACTTCTAAAAACCCTGGTTTTCTCCCCTTTGGTTCTGGCCCCATACTGCTTCTCTTCATGCCCTGATTTCTGTAGGCACTTATGTGTCTGTAGTTTTCTCTTCATTTTTTGTTTTCTCTCCCTCCCCCCATTCTTTTTAGAACCACTTTTACCCCAACCTGTTTCTGGAAGCCAATTTCAAGTCAATTTTTTCATGAGTGTGTTTCTGTTTGCCTGCCCACTCCTACACGCCTCCAGCCCACTGTTTTGATGTCTGGACTGTTGTTGTCATCAAACCACTCACTTTCCTCCCCCCCACCACCATGAAGACAAGTGGTTTTTTAAAAAAGGGGGGGGCTAAAATACCTCAACAGTGTTGTAGTGATAGTTCAAGCATATTCTCTGAATTCCCAGCTTTTTTTTTAAGTAAGTCTCAAGCCTTTTCCCTTGTGGAGATATAAGGACAAAGGCATATCTCCATGAGGGAAAGAAATAGAGACTTACTTTTAAAAAAAGCTAGGAATTCAGAGCACCTGTTTAAAGTAACATTAGAACACTATATGAATATTTTAGTAACTTTAAAAAAATTCTGCCATGATATCAATATATCAATACATGCATTTACAAAAAAAAAGGGTGAGGTTGCTGTGATGCTACTAATGACAACAGCACCTTCCCTTGAGGGCATGTGGAGGAGAAAATACACTTGACTGCACAACTGTGAAAATGTAGAGGGAGGGCAAATGTACAGAAGAACCCTGGCCAAATTGAGTCCAATGCTTGTGGATTGACTGCCAAAAGAATTAGGATTAAGTTGAATGTGCAGTAAAGCTTCATTTCTTTAATCCTACATGTATGAAGAAGTGGGTTGAGTTGACCAGGGATATATGGAAGCCACCATGAACATGCTCAGATTCACTTTTCTTCTGCTTAAGGATTTGCTTACATGGTGCTTCTTAAGTGCTTCTTAAGAGTTTTCCAATTACAGAACGTGACCAATATCTTGTAAACTGCATCAAAGTGATATAGTGCATATATTTATTTATATCCTGAATTTCTCCTCAAGGGGTACCCAAAGCAGCTTACATCGTTCTCTTCTCTTCCATTTTATCCTCATAACAACCCTATGAATTAGGTTAGGCTGAGAGTGTATGACTGGTCCAAGGTCACCAAGCAAGCTTCCGGGGCAGACTGGAGATCTGAACCTGGATTTCCCAGATCCAAGTCTGACACTTTAACTACTACACTATGCTGGCTGTCATAATACACTTGCATAAATGTGTGTACGTGTGCTTAAGACTACTGGTCATGCAAGCCGAAAATAAAATAAAAATATATAATACACTTGTATTATATATAATACCATCTAGCTTTTGTCATCTGCAACTATCTGCCCACCAGGCCACACTGCTAGGCTGCCAGACTGTACCCTAACCCTACCCACTTAAGCACAGGAAGTCCACATTTGCATCTATGGGATTTTGGAGGGTATAAAACTTGCAACAGAAACCATGCGAGCCCTGGTTAACAAGAACTCTTAATATGAATTATTATGAGAAGGGGAGAAGATGGCTGCTTGATAGAGGAAAAATCCGGACTGATATGTAAAGACTGAGAGGTTGCAATTACCTGAACACCTTTTGAAAAATACTACATATCTTAAGCTGAATTGTCCTTCTGTAACAGTACTGAAATATTTGTGTGTAGCTTTTTTTCAAAAGCCTCTAAATCGTAACTTGGTTTCATTGCATTTCATCTGCCAACACTTTCACAATATACATGCTGGATTACTTAAATGCATATTATATCTTCCTAATGTATCTACATGAGATTTCCTCAATGTAATAGTAAAGCATTTTGGATTAACTAAGACAAGATCCATCATCTGCAAACCACATTCATATTGTAAAAATACTGATTATGAACTGAACACAAATCCATTCTAAACATACATTTTGCTCCTGTGAGTGATTATCTCTGGTGTTATTTCCCTCTATAGTTAAAATACTTCCTAAAGAAATCATTTTATTTTATTCATGTGGCATTCTACCATAATTACACCAATTAATAAATTCTAAAACCATGCTGCATTATAAGTCCAAACAGTTCTTCAAATTACTAATGTTAATTATAAAGTTAAGTATCTTTGATGGGAAGAAAGGCAGAATGAGAATTCCTTTCCAGCTTTTAATAGCTTCACCCATTTAGTAAACAATCAATAGCTTTGAGCTGATCCTGAATGTTATGTTTAGTCAACCATGGAATTCCAACTGTACATAAATATTTCAAATCAAAATCTAGTTCATATTTAGTCTCTGTTTCTCTTATACTTGCATGTCAGATTTGAAAGGTCTAGCTTGCTCATATTAAAATGACCAAAACTCCCAAGAAATCCAAATCTTTTAATTTCCCCATACAGTTGATTGCTTACCTCAATGCTTCACACAACTGAGTAATATTCACACTCATTTAGTTTTTAGGTCAGTGTAAAATACTACTAATACTACTGATGAATGATCGAAGTCTCTCACTGTACACTGGAATTTAGAAAACATATTGACTTTGCATATCTAAAAGAGAGAGATCGTGGTAATGTCCAGAAGATACCTTCTATTCTATATTTATATTACTCAAGCCCATGTTTCTGTTGATCATTTGTTTTAAGAATGTTATTTTTGCATGTATAATAAGAGCAGTTTGTATTGACAGTGAGCCCCTCACTTTTACAAAGGTATATAGTCCTGAAGAGATATGTTTTAAAAAACGCTCAGGTATTGGCAAGCCATACATTACAATTTAAATTCATTCATGCGCTACATACTTTGTTTTATAGTCAGAAATCACAAATAATCAGAAAACAATTTCCTCCAAATAATTTGTGGTGCCTTTAGTAGATTTTCCTATGTTTAGAGGGTTAGATGTGTTACTCCATCAGAATCAATAGGAAAAGGAATTTTGTAGCATATTATTTTTCATTTCATTTTTACTACATGTGCTATATTTAAAGGCTGAAACAGTGACCCTAGTTGTTTATACACACTGCACTGAAATCAGAATGGTAGCCCATGAATAACTAATTACGTGTCATTATTCTGAAGTGCGTAATTGTTTACTAGGATTTTGACTAACAACATTTTGACTTCTCCCTTTTTCTTCTCCAATGGACACTAGGTAAAAGGTAAAGGTTCCCTTGCTCGAAAGCCAGTCAAATCCGACTCTAGGGTTGCGGTGCTCATCTCCGTTTCAAAGCCGAAGAGCCAGCGCTGTCCGAAGACGTTTCCGTGGTCATGTGGCCGGCATGACTAAACACCAAAGTGCACAGAATGCTGTTACCTTCCCACCAAAGTGGTACCTATTTATCTACTTGCCATTTCTTGCTTTCGAACTGCTGGCTACAAAGTCATGACTTTGACGGAACCTATGCAACTGTACCATGCTTTCGTTCCTTAACCATAATGAACTGACTGAGAGTGGGATACACATATGATATTCAGCTACTATAACTATGATAAAGCTTAATTCAGCACAAATGTAAACCATGGTTAAAACTAACAGTTTCAAAACTCTGATTAAGAAGAAACCCTGGTTATTGTTTACCTGGGTTAAGGCAGGCAAATGGAAACTGAGTGACAGAGCTTATGGAATGCATGATTCTGCATCCTGGTCTTCATATATACAAACATGTGAAAATAGATGGTACTATCTAGAAACCAATAAAGAAGTTGCACTGAAGCTTCCACAATCCTATTAATGAACCATAATGGGACTGCATTTTTTTCAGGCAAAATTGTTAAAATTTGACATTATTAAATTAGCAAAGATTACTCTTGAAATGTGCTGCTAATCCATAAAAATATCACAAGTAGATTTTACAAAAGAACAAATCACCTCCAACTGTAACTAACAGAAAGATATTTGATAACAAAATACACGAATGTCATAAAAATGTCCATAATAAATTTGTATACATATTAGCAATTTCTTTTCTGTCACTCGTAACCCACAATTTAGACACAATCAGGATGATCCCGACCCCCACAAGTGTGCCTACAAGGAACAACACAAACAGTCTTCATCAGAATTAACAGAGCAGGCACATTCCTCTGCCCTAATCAATCTCTTGGATGAGTGTACACATGGTGCCATGCCATGCCCAGCTTAGTATGGTGATAGGAGGACAATCCATCCCCTCATCCAGGATTATAAGACACACTTATGTGCAGTATGCTCCTCTTTGGACCACATGAAATACAAAATTATATCTATTTACTCTTCTTAATCAGACCAGGGTCAACTAAAGACCAGCATTCTGTTTTTGACAGTGCTGTGCCAGTTGCATCCAGATGTTTTCAACCGATGCATGTGGATGAAGGCTACCATATGCCGCCATCAGAATATGGTACTAAGAAGGATATTGCCTATGAACAAGGCAAGGCTGCTGTAGAGTAGGAACAAAATGGTGAGGAGAGCTCTTATGCTGGGACAGCATACCTCAGCATGAATTTAATTTTGGATTACTAGGCTCTGGGAAGGAGAATAGAAGAGTTATACAGATCATCTAAAGTCACATGCCTGAGTTCAGCAACTCTGGGCTAACATGGCTACTGTAAATCAATCTACAAATTCTGTTACTGTTCCATCCTAATAAATTCAAAGCACAAGCTAGAGTGCACTCTCTCTGGCTTTCTCAGTCTCGCACATAATTTCACATACCAAATTTATGCAAACTATGACTGGAGGAAAAAAATCATACCACACCCAGTGGATCTGTCTGCTGCATATTCATCTTACCTTATGCACAGAGTCAATGTTAAGTACAAATTGCATGACCCTCTATTATGTAAGAAGATCTGATTGATGCATAGTTATTGGAGGTAAGATCAGTAGAAAAGATTGTGTGTGTTGAATGAATGTAGACTCATTCTGTGAAAAGGGCTATACACACCTTTCTTAGGTATGTGTCTCATAGATTGTACTGGTGGGGTGAAAAGGGCATAGCATTGCTTCTGGTTGCTGGACAAAAGAAGCTGGATTGTGCCTCAAGCTTTTTAAAAAAAAATAAAAACAAAACTACATTAGACATTTTAATGATAAAATATGATAAATGTGCAATCCAACCAGGTATCATTCCCTTAATCCACCTTTTTACCTTGACACCAAAATCAAAAACTCCCAACTGATTCTATATAATGGGTATAAAATTTCTGTGATACAACATCATCACTTAAATAATATTCAAGACATTTAGGATGCTTTGAGACTCATTTCTGTAGCATGACGGACTAAACTAAATGCAGGACAGTCACAAGACACAAAGAGAATAAAATATAGTTAATTGATCAAATAATGTTGCTTCCTACTTGAGGATGTTCTATTAAGCCTGAGGACTTAGCATGGTCATAAAAAGTTATTAAAAAGTTCAGTCTAGTCTACTTTCACATAGTGTGTGAAGCTGCCCAACCATGTGAATATTTTTCTTACACAGATAGGCTTGCAGTTACATTTCTTAATGCAATTTAAATTGTATCACAAATCTTAAAATGACCTTAGGCTAAAGACTGAATTTTAAATATATTCTTTGTGCTGCTTTCTTCCTGGACAAAGTGAACCTGCCTTTTAAACCACATACTCTACCATGCAAAGGAAACATATCAGCTACTGAAAGAATAAAGAAAGATTGTTTTGCCTTTTTACAAATAGCCATAAAACATATCACTAGAGGCTGCATCCTTAATCAGTCATATTTGCAGAGTTTATTTTTATCTACCAGTTTTAAATAACTCTGTTGAAACCTTCAGCAAAAAAATTAAATTTTAAGTGAATAGATTGTTGTCCAGAGAAGCAAGCAATCCAATAAAAGACATCAACTTATGCCTATTATGTTTCTCTACTGATGCGATCCCATAGCTCTAAGGGCATTGGATGATAATGCACTTAAAAACTACATAAAAATAGCCCTTTCATTTTAGTTACTTTGTGGCCATGATAAAATGAGTAAATAACCTGAGAAGCAATGTGATGTGGCAAGTGATAGAAAATAGATAAGCTACTCAACATTTGTAGGGCAAATTTAACTTGTTAACAGGTGGTCACCATTCTATCAAGCATTTAAGTTCCATAAGAGATCTGAATCAGCTCCTAAAGGGTTGATTACAAACAATTTTCAGAATGAATCAGTTCAGTTTGGAAGCTAACACCAAAAAAAGCCAAACCACAGAACAAAAGTCCTAAAAAAATCAGAGGAGCATTATTGGCAAACTGTTTTTAAAAATCAATTTACACTCCTAATAAGTAATAATTCTGTCACAATTGCTCAAGATTACAGTATCCAATACTATAAGTTTTCAGAAAATATAGTACAGTTCACATTTTCTTGTAGCAATATTGCATGGAAGCAACATGGCAGCAGCTAAATTGTTGATTCTTAACAGAAAGATAGTAATACTGAAATAGTCCATGAAGATATTTACGGCAAAGCAAAGTTTATTATTCAGTATGATTGCATAACAACCTGTGTTACATGCAGTATAGTATCTGTAGGAAAATCTCCTTGGTAAAATCATATAGCCCATGAATTATTCCTGTCTAGGATGGAAAAAATACCTTTCTAATTAAATTATCTTCATTAGATATTTGTCAGAATCAAAATATACGATTTGTATCTTTCTCTGTTTTAAGAATGGCTCCGAAAACTATCCAAAGAAAAATATTCCTTTTAAACATTAAGGTCTAGTCTGTTTAACGTTACTTTATTGTAAAGATATGACTTTAAAGAAACAGGTAGGTATGTAAGAAAAGTGCCAAATGCAAATCTTACATATATTACCAGAGACAAATATTTTGGCATTTCTCAATTGGCCAACTTTTTTCTCACATAACCTTTGAAAGCCAAATATATTCCTATCAGACTACAATATTAAATATGAGATGAAATGAAAAACTAAAATGGGTATTCCACAATATGTATCCTTATATGGTTCTGGCTGCTTAGAAACAGGAAGAGTACATTGATATTTGACTTTGAGAATGAAGTGCCAACATCACTACCAGACACATACAACCGTTCTAGAGGAAGACAAATAGTAAACATATTGGGTCAAGAATTAAACAGTGGGCATATGCTGTATGTTATGCCTCCCCTTGCACAATGTCCCTATATAAGGTTGACATTTTTGATCACATAATAGTTGTGGAAACAACTACTACAGCATAGTATAATAATCCTATCTTGGATGCTGGCTACATGAGATTGCATAAAATCTGTCCGATTCTTGCCTATCTTCCATTCTGACAAATTAACACCAACATATTGGATGGGGTATCACACATATGAGCACGCACTGTCAACAAGTAAAACTTGCTCTAAATATCAACAATTATGCAGTCCTAGCATAAAGGGGTTTTCTTTCTACTTCAGCATAAGGTAGCAATCGTCCACTTCATTATAGTCATTACCCTGAAGTAAGTTATTCAAATCTACAAACCACAACCTGCATCTTCAAGAAGAGGTCCATTAAATTTAATTGAAATAAATTACTGTCGATAACTGAGGTCCACAAGACACCTAAAATGAGTTTTTTTGGGATTACATTAACACAGAACAATTAGAATCAAGTTCTGACTCCTCCATTTCAACTGAGCAATGCCTATCCATGAATAGCAAACATTGAAATCAACTGTATATAAAACATTTCATATGCATTGCTTGAAATCCAAGTATTTTGGTTCAGTTCAGTGGTATGAAGCAATTAAAGCAAATTATGACAAGGCTCATTCTGTATAACACTTCTCTCATAAGTGGCTCATTTTAAAATGTCTGCTTGTGGGATAAGCTTCACTTATTGAAGGCTGGAGGGTCAAAGTATGCATGCTGACATATTACAATGGTAGGCTATTTACATGGTGATATGTATATAAACATCAGAGGAAGGTGAGATGTATATTTATAGGTTACTTATATAGAAGTAGTGAATTCAGAATGATAAGCATTTTGAATTGTTTCCTTCAAACTAAACGGTTAACAAACTACTTTGAAATATTGTACTATGCATTCATCCCATTTTTATTTTGGTTTTGGATGAAACATTCATTGGGATGCATTGGTGCTAGGAGTTTATGACTGCAGTTTCAAGAATCAAAGACTGCTGAATCCTCTTAAATAAGTGGGTCCAATTCTCCTTAAATACATTGACTCAGTTATTTTCCCAGACACGTAAATTCTGTTAGCTTCTCTCTGAATAAAAGCAAACAACCCCTCCACACCTTGTTATTAAGTACTACATTCCTGCAATGTTAATATTATGAATAATGTCTTACCCAGTACACAAACACTTTGGCACACAATATTAAAATTACACATTGTTGTGTCACAAACAGCATTAAAGATATATTGCCTGAAAGAGACTTATACCACTGCCTAACAAACCTTGGAACAGAGCATTTATACAAAGCTGAAGATACACTAACTGCCGGATAAAATATTTATACAGAGACCTCAATCCTTTGTGCTGCAAATGTCACATTTAAAATAGCTGGCTTTGATCAAACCTCTAACAGGTTTCTTTCTATTATCTACCATGCCAAATTATTCCTACATCTGCAGCTCTGAAGCTTTACAACTGCACAATTCTAACATTCACACCAATATGCTGCTCAGAGGTAACACCCAAAAAAATGGTTCATGAAGAGAAAGCCACTACAAAAGGAACTAAATCATGATTCCTACTCTTGTCGAGCAATCTGTACTCTTTTCTAACCAATGACAAAGACATAAGGTCTATATGACAGTGAATACTTACAAATGACACCTTCTACAAGCCATTGTTGATTTTTTTGGAAAAATTCTTTGTCCCTTTTCTTCTTTACAACAATCTGAGGTAGAGCACGTCTCTCTTAGAAGAATGAAAATTCACATTCAGAGCTTTCACATGCTCATTCAGATTCAGCCACAGAACAGGACCACAGATAAGGGAGTCTGTGATGTAACCAGCATCAAATGCTGCATCAGATGAAGCCAAAGGCTCTGAGGGGTTATATTTTGCAAAGCCAAAGGTTTTTCTAAGGAGGAGGATTAGCAAACGAATAAGCCACTAGCACAGGCTTCAAACATTTATATTCATTTATGCTTTGTCTCATGAGAAATCATCAGTTTGTAATTTGATAACAGTATTAAAATAGAACTTCAATTGCTTTCTTTTATGATATTCTGTTTCATATTTTTAAAAAATCAAAAGATGCAGTTTTAGAATTCACCATCTTTTTATGAACAGTGTAGTACAGTCCAAACTAGAAAAAGACCATTGGTCCTTTTATCTCCATGGTAACAGCAGCATCTGTGGAGGCAAATTCTACACCCTTCTGTACTGCAAAGTCAATTTCTAGTGAGATACCATGACAGAAACTGTTAAGGAAGAAAAACTATTTTTAAGAAACAAAAAAGAGTTTATATTAATTAGATTAAAACTCAGTCATTTAATAGCATTATTTAGATGTAAGAAAAAATCATTTTTAAATTTTTTTTCCCTTCCTTTGTCCTATTGTAGAAGCTCTACCTCATAATTTTATCTATGGTTAGCTAAAGTTTTGGAAAGAAGTACATACCTCCCAATGTGAATAACATATACATCATATTCCATATATCTTCTTACAGTCATTTAAAAATTTACAGCGTATTAAATCATGTAACAGTTAAATAATAGTTTAACATACATATTGCTGCAGTACTTATACAAAATAAAGATGGCATAGGGGGTTGCCCAAAGCTCCCAATGCTGCCCCTTTTATTAACCACTCAGGGAGTGCTTAATAAAGGTTAGCACAGGGAGAAAGCAAACCTAATATCATCATGCTTTCTTTGGACACCTGAGTTTGTACCTTTCTTAATCCAAAAGTCTTTATGCTTGAGGACTCAATTAACCCCTAACATTCTTACTCAATACCAGATGAGCAAGAGAAGCATATAGCTTCAACCTCCATTTTAGAGCCATTCGGCTGCTTTCTGAACATAATTAAAATAGCCAATCTGTCTCCCTTGGTTTATGAGTCACTATAATGACCATCTGTTCCCATTACTAAATTAAATATATTACATGGCCAGCTCCTATTTGTGGATAAGATATGAATTTCAGACTATTCCACAGGCTGGAAACATTTCAGCTAACCAAAAGAGGAACTCTGTCAAACACATGTTGGTTATTGCTACAATGGCTGTTTAGGTACTTCAGCAGCAGAAATATACAGTCTTACCAAGTATACCTATTCTGATTAGTTTTTAGTTAACCTAGCAATCTGTATAGAAGCATGGCTCCAATTGACCAATATTTTATTCGTTTTCTAGTTAAAGCCAGAATCCAAAGAAGTCAGAAGCCAGAGAGCCAGAGGTCCGAGGTGTAGGTCAGGAGTGGAGTCGTACAAGCCGAGGTCAGGAGCCGAGAAGTCAAGACAAGGAGCAGGAACAGGAGCACGGGTGGTGAGGTGCAGAGCTTCGTCCAAAATGACTAATTGCTAGCACAACTAGTTGGCGTGAGTGCGAGAGCTAAATAGCCTGTCAGGCTGTTGGCAATTAGCGCACCCTGATTGTGTCCTGACTCCCGCTAGGGCTAAAAGAGCGCCTACTGCACATGCGCACATCCAGTCGCCGGGATGCCATGTCCCATCGGCGTTGTTCCTGCAAACGGGATACTGGTGGGGGCGAGTCAGGAGGTGTGTTGCTCCGGCATGAGTCTGCTTCAGCTGCTGCTGGAGCAGTTTCCGTGGCTTCAGGTGTGGGGTTGCCAGGAGCCAGGAGCTCATCCCCAGCAGTACTTAGGTCTTCTGCTGGGGCCAAATGCTCATCCCCAGCAGTACTTTGATCTTCTGCTGGGGCCAAGTGCTCGGGCTCAGCAGCAGCCATGACACCTGCCCTCTCCAGAGTCCACCACAAAATCTCCAGGAATTTACCAACCTGGAAATGGCAACCCTAGGCCTAGCCCCAATGAGTCTTCCATAAACAGCCAAAACAGCCTGGGAAAGGACCCTGTGCCTCCCCCTGCCTTTTACTGTCAGACCGCAGCCTGGAATGCTGTGGTTGCCTAGGAACGGCCACTGAGGGGATCCATTGTTTAAAGCTACAGGTGCTGTGATGATCATTTTGGGTTTCTTAACCCCCCCTTATTTTATTTTTAGATTGCACATTTTTCTGTAAACCTAACACATTTTTCAAGTTGCAAGGACTTGTGGGAGACATCTCATTTCTGCCTGCTCCTTTTCCCCTTTCCTGAAAGCCTCCATAGCTTCTCTCAGTCCCACTCGCATGGTAAAGAACCCTCAAGGTGTTGGGAGGGAACACCTCACTTTCCCCTGTGTCCCCTCTTTCTCACCTCCTGGCAGTCCTCATATCCTCTCCCCTTTATCTGCTTCATGCTCTCCTTTTCAGCCATTCACCATTCTACTACATTTTATCTGTCTCCCCTATCCAGCTATACTAATTATTTATACCTCACACCTTTCTCCCCAGTGAGGACCAAAGCAGCTTACATAATTCTCTTCTCCTCCTTTTTATCTCAAAATAACCCTGTGAGGTAGGTTAGGCTGAAAATATGTGACTGGCCCAAAATCACCCAGTGAGCTTCCATAACAAGATGGTCATTCAACCCTACTCTGAAACCTAGCCCCCAGACCTTACTCTGAAGCTCTAACTGCCACACCACACTAGCTTTCATAGGATGGCTGCTGTTGAACAGTAGCAAGCAGTTAGGTCTACAAATAAGGTGGTATCAAGGCAGCGGTTGCAGCCAGCCCCATGTCTGGCCCCGATGGGACTTCCCCCAACAGGCAAAAGAGCTCTGGAAAGGGCTCTGCCCCTCCCCCTTCCTTTTACTCACACAAACCAAGTCTAGAATGCTGTGGTTGCCTCCCCACTATTTTCCTCTCCTGAAAGCCCCCATAGCCTCCCCTCTTTTTGGCCTGCTTTCTCTCCTTCTAGAGTTGCCAACTACAGAGATCAGTTGCTAGCTCCAGGTTGAGAAATTCTTGGAGATTTGAGCCTAGGGAGGATGAGGTATGGGGAGGGAAGTGACCTCAGCATGGTAATACCATAGAGTCTAAACTCTAAGCAGCCATTTTCTTCAGGGGAACTGATCCCTGCCTTCTGGAGAGCAGCTGTAATTTGGGTGATCTCCAGCCCCAACTTGGAGGCTGGCAACCCTAGTTCCCAAGGAGGAGATGGCTGCTTTGAAGAGTGGAGTCTATGGTATTATACCTCTCTGAGGCCCATCTCCTTCTCAAAACTACAGCTGTAGCTTGGATATTAGTGGGCTTGCACTGGGACAGTGGTTCAGGGTTGTGAATAGAGTCTGTGTAGTTGGATCTAGTCAAAGGTCCTCCCCTTTACATGAGTAAAAAATGGGGGATTCAACCTTAAGATGTAAGAACATATCAATGGGTGCAGTCAGATGTGCTATTTGCTCCATTGCTGGAGCCCTGCAGATTTAAAGTGTGTGTTCAAACATCCACATCTGTATCCTGTTTCCCAGTCGCTGGCCTCCTGTACTCACCACTCTCCTGGCACTTTCTTTTCAGCACCTGGGAAACTTTGAGGTTTACAGATTCCCAGTGCAGTTCCAGATGTCTGGATTTTTTCCCACACAATCAAGCTGTTATGGAAGGGAATTGTCCCCTCCGTTTCAGCACAGTTTTTTCTCCCACTTAGCGATATGCACATAACTGCATAAATGCCACTGAAATTTAAATCAATGCCTGTGCACTCCTGCTCCACAGTGCCTGGAGGTGGGTTTGGTTGCCAGCGGGAAACTCGAGGAACACTAACCTTTCTCTTGTTTCTGGGGTTTAGACAACTTTGAAAATAGGCTTATATTTCGGGGGCCATTGTTCTCATCCAGAACCAGAGTCAAAGTCACGTGACAGTGTTCCTCCAGTGGGAGGGTCTGGCCGGTTGTCCACAGGGTGAGTGTGCAGTGAAGCAGCTAATGGAGAAGTCTGAACGTTTCTCTCCAGAGCACAAAAATGCGTCACCATCAGAGTTTGGAAAGCAGGCTGTCTGATAGCTTTATGAAGACATAAAGAACTCCAGGATGTCATAGGACTAAAATGTGAAAAATTCAGGATGTCATAGGACTAAGGCTTTCAGATACGTTTTCCATTTCAAACTCACTCTACACTGGCCTGCCCTTAAGACTGACCTGGATACTCCAACTGGTCCAGAATGCAGTGGCACACATCCTGATGGGAACAACTGGTGCTACACCAGCTACACTGGCTCCCAGTGGAGTACCGAGTCAGGTTCAAGGTTTTGATATTGACTTTTAAGACCTTGAGAAGTCTGGGACTCAAGTATCTTTGGGACCGCCTCCTTTGGTATGTCCCCAGGACAGCATTATGCTCTGCTGAGAGCAACTTACTGGTAAACCCTGGCCCCAAAGATATCTGGCTGTCCTTGACCAGAGCCAGAGCTTTCTCAGTCCTGGCTCTGACCTGGTGGAACTCTCTGCCAAATACCATCAGGGCCCTGCAGGACTTAATGCAATTCTGCAGGGCCTGTAAGGCAGAGATGTTCTGCAAGGCTTTTGGCTGAAGGCAGTGATGGTTTTCCATCTTGGCTGGCACCCTGTTCCCTTTTCTATCATCTCCCCTGTTTTGGCCTCCTCTTTACCCCTCCCCCATGAGGCGGTAACACAGTCTGGAATGGGTTTAAACACAGATTAGAAATGCCATCTGAGATTATTTTAAGAATTTAAGAAATGTTATTAATTTTAATTTTTCTTGTTTGATGTTTTTAACTTTTGTTGTACATCACCCAGAGCCCTGTCTATACAGGGATTGGATGATTCATAAATGTAAAATATAAATTTATAATCTCTGGGTTGGAAAATTCCTGGAGATTTCCACATGGAGCCTGGGGAGGGTGGGGTTTGGGGAGTGGGGTACAATATAATGCCTCACTCTTCAAAACAGCCATTTCTTCCAGGGGAAATGTAATTCTGGGAGATCTCCAGGCCCACCTGGAGCTGGCAACATTTGCAGGGTGGTGTCATTCTGGTTCGCTGTCTGAGTTTCTGCTTCAGTGTTGGAGACCCACAGGCTGATAGTTCTGGGCAACTTCAATTTTCATGGTGTCTGCTTGTCTGACCCAGCCCAGCAACTTCATGGCTGCCCTGACCACCATGGGATAGTTTCTGGCC
>NW_015163618.1:195941-212509 GCF_001447785.1 Gekko japonicus | reverse complement strand
AGGGAAAGAACTGGTGATGAAACTGTTGTCATGGTTCAGGTAGCCTTTCTTATTGGTCCAGTTTCAGTAGCTTAAGAATCCAATGCTTTTCTAGAAGATTTTGGCAAATCAAATAAACCTTTGGTGGGCAAAGGCAGACTGGTCATTAAACTCACTGGGCCAGTGGCAGTGGCAGAATCCCACACATCCATCACACACTCCTCCTCCCACCATCCCTCCCTGGCAGCCTAAGCATGCAATGAGGGATGGCCTAATCCCTCTGTACATGTTATGATAGTGTGCTTGATCAACACATGTACATGGGAACTAATGGTTCAAGTGTGGTGGCTCTACCTCCTCATGTACAGTCACCAGATGAATGCAAAATTATAATTTGTGCTTTGGAGCTGGTGCTGTTTGTTTATAAATTTCACAAGGAAACCTCCAAGGAGCAGGATGCCTTGTGCCATTGGGCCATATGGAACATTAGCTTTGCCATCAGGACCTTCATGGAGATGTGTGTGTGTCTATCCCAGACCACTTCTGCTCCCCAACAACTTGTGAATCCTGAGCTCCCTGCAGCTGCACTATACAAAAGGATCACATTTGTGTGACATTTAAGGATACTTAAATTCCTGTGTGCCAGGTCCAGGGCAGATTTATGACACTATCTACTTTAATATGTCCATGTGTACCAACTATGGTCATCAAACAGAACAGCATCCTGAGATTTATTTTATCTATCTATCTATCTATCTATCAGATTTATATCCCGCCCTCCCAGCCCAGGCCAGCTAAGGGCAGCTTACATAAAAAGATTAAAAAATCAATAACAATTTAAACAATCCTAAAATCATCTGAAACAAACCAACATTATAGGGTGCTATACACATTGGGTGATACTGGTGGTAGTCATATTATTAAAATGATGGCAGCCAATAATCAGTAATATGTTCTCACTAGGAAAAAGGTTTGTTGTGGAAATAAATACAACGAGCTCTAGAAAGAGGCTCTGGGCGGGTGCCCCGCCCTTGGACACTCAGTGTCAACTTGCTGTGGCAACCTCAGCAGGGTATAATGACACTGAATCCACCATTTTCTCCAGAGGAACTGATCTCTGCTACCTAAAGAACAGTTGTAATTTTGAGTGATCTCCAGCCCTCACCTGGAGATTGGCAACAATGGTTCCCCAGAAGGGAATGGTTGGTTTGGAGGGTGGAGTCTATGGCTTTGTACCTGTCCAAGGTCCCACGCCTCCTGAAACCTCACCTTCTCCAGGCTCCATCCCTCACATCTCCAGGAATTTCCCACCTGGAGTTGTGACCTGCCCTGCTGCACCCCAGCCTGTGCCTCCTGGGGAAGCTACACCAGTGCAGCTGCATTATTAGAATAGATTCATTTGACTTAGTGTGGGGCAGGTAGGGGGCAATTATTGGGTGGGGCCTCAGTTGTGAGATAGCTCTTCCACTTTCAAAATATGAGGTTTAACTGGTGAAGCACCTGCCACCAATCACAATTTGTGTTTAAATTAGTAAATGCTGTGAACAAAGGACCATCAAACAAGGGGTGGAGGGAGGGAGGGGGGAATTTAACGAGTTATGTAAAGTAAGGAGACAAAAGATATTATGTAATATATAGAAAACCCACAAAAATAAACTTATATAAAAAATTAGTAAATGCATGGTATGGTGCATGATCCCAGCCACCTTGTTTAATAGATTTTGAAAAAAATCATGAGATGGGAAAAGACAAAAAATGTTGACAATACTGCCTATTAATAACTTCAGCTGAGACAGTAAGTTTTCCTTGCTGGTAGAAATTAGGAAGTTGATTTAGTTCAACACCCACCTCTCAGTCTATCAGCCAAGTTAGATTTAAGGGACCATATATTGATTAAATTTACAGATCAAACAACCGGACCATTGTTCATTGAAGTCAGTGGCCCAGTAAATGGAGTGTGTTGGGAAACCTGGAGTACTGAAATAAAATATAGCCCTATAATCAAGAATTAACTAAACAGTTCTACTGCCTTCCTTGAAAGAAAAGGATCAATCCCATTGTTTTAAACAGTGAACCCTACTTAGATCATGGATCCCCTTCCAAGGAAGAGGAGAACGTTTTGAGGGTATGTACTTTTCTTCAGGAGAAGAAAAGACATTCAGAGAAAGTATGCCCTCAGGCCTTAATGTCTCTCCTGTGGATAATTTAAACTACCATGAGAAAGTCCTCCTTACAGGTTAAAGAACCATTGGGTGTGTGAGAATGAAGGTTGTCAGCTCTGCTTCAGCAGATGTCAGGAGATTTTTGGGAGCTGCCTGAAGGTGGAGCTTGTGGAATAATGCCACTTTATTCTTGCCCCTTTATGGTCTTTAGCATACAGATTGGGGGATTCCTAGAGTGTCACTTCTGGGTGGTGGTTGCTGGCTGTGATGTCACTTCTGATTGATGCTCTAGGAATTCCCCCAATTTCTATGGTAAAGAGATTCCCCCAATATCTATGATCTTTAACATAGAGATCTCTTTACCACAGAGATTGGAAGGAAATTTCTAGAGTGTCATCATCAACACAGTTTTTTCTCTCACAGCTAAAATTAGCAAGCACAGGGGACTGAAGGTAGGGGGGAAGGAGGATGCCTGCTACCACCGGGGAAATGGCAACTCCATTGAGAACCAAAGGAATCTGACCACTGCTCCCTTCCTTTTAAGTTGTGCCTTGTGATTTTACCTATGCAGTTGAGGGCTTGAATGTATACAGCTAACTTCATTGGATATAAAAGGGCAAGATTCAGATGCGACCACGAATCTGTCATTTTGGGAGATTTTTAAGGGAGGTAGATTTTTTTTTTAAAAAAGACAAAGTTATTTTTGCTTAGGTCAGGACGCTCAGGAGTCCTTCTGATTGGAAGATTCCCCCATTTTCAATTTTGATTCCCAGCATATGTAGGAGACATGTTTTACAAATAGAGGAAGTGATTCTGTTATGAACAATAAACAACCAGACAATAATGTATTTGCATGATTCATCCAAGGCTCAGATTATGGCTAGTTTCGGCCACAAAATGCTAACTTTCTCAAGTGAAGATATTATTGCAGCCAGGGATCATTTCATAGAAAAAGAGGCGAAGGGGCTCATTTGCATAGCTCATTTGCACCCCCTGACAAAAAACAGGCATGCAAGGATGCCTGGGTTCCCTGCCTGATCTTCTCAAGATCGGACAGGGAACCCAGGCTTTTTAAAAATGCCTTTCTTTCCCTTCCCCATCTGGGG
Organism: Gekko japonicus; assembly: GCF_001447785.1. Taxonomy (NCBI): domain Eukaryota; kingdom Metazoa; phylum Chordata; class Lepidosauria; order Squamata; family Gekkonidae; genus Gekko; species Gekko japonicus. The sequence goes on along the minus strand of NW_015163618.1, from coordinate 209,262 downwards.
AAGAGAAAGAAAGGCATTTAAATCCCCTCCCCCACTTCCCAGAGTTTCTCTGCAAAAGTGGAGAGGCTCAGGGGGAAAAGAGGTCATGTCCGTCCACCTCCCCATCCCCATCTGGGGAAGGGAAATAATGGCATTTAAATCCCCCCCACTTCCTAGAGTTTTCTCCGCAAAAGCGGAGAGGCTCAGGGGGGAAAGGGGGCATGTCTGCCTGCCTCCCCTTCCCCTCCCCAGCCAACCTGCTGCAGTGGGCTGGGTGGAGAAGGCAAGGGAAGGGTGGGCAGGCAGACATTCCTGGCTTCCCTGCCCAATCTTTTCCAGGTGCCCTGGAGAAGATCAGGCAGGGAACCCAGGCATGTTTAGAATTCCTTTCTTTCCCTTTCCCATCTGGGGAAGGGAAAGAAGGGCATTTAAATCCCCCCAGGCAGTGGGGGGTGGCTCTGCAGGCCTTCCCTGGCCTGTTGGCCACAGCAGGCGGGCCAGGAAAGGCGGGGGGGGGGCCCTCTGGGCTCCTTGCTGCCGGAGTGCCATTCCGGCACACTCCGGCAGGAAATGTCCCCTGATTACAGCCAGTTTTACTATTCATGCATGTGATCTGCTTGTGTAAGTAGTATATAGTGAGAGAAGAGCTCAGAAGATCTCTGCTCTTGGACCTCCAGTGTAAGCGTTTCACTGCTCAGATGCAACTCGTCTCGCTCAGATGGAGAGGCACCGAGACCCGGCTGACGGGAGGGGTTTGAGTTCGTCCTGGAGACCCCAGCCTGGGGAGCTGAGGAGAGCCTCTTCCAAGGGGACACCCAAGGAATTGAGGCTCACCTTCTTCCCCGATAGGTACCGTTGCCGCGGAGCCAGCATGGCGCCCAGAGACAACTGCCGGAGCAAGCAATCATGACCAAACTACTAAAAAGACTTCCAAAGATCTCTAAGGCTACAAACTGTGAGTTAAGCTCAGGTGAAAAATAAGTGAATGGAGGCTTGGTAGTATTTGGAAGTGCCTAAGTTGGAAGTGCGGGGGGAGGAGATTTCAGGCCCCCCCAATTTAAGTAAACTGTAAAAACTGTTTTAAAGTGAAAATAGAGAGACTTTGAGCCAAACCAAGCGTATAAAAAGCTAAGCAAATGCAAAAGCTGCTAAAATATACAAAGCAGAATTAAAACGTATAACTTTTGCTTTGTTTTGGAAAACTTACTTCTTGTTGCTATTATGGCTGGGAGAGGATGGAGAGCGCCAGAGAAAAAACTGGTGACCAGAAATAACATACCAACGACTCCCTCCCAGAACCAGGAAGCATCTACAGACTTCTCTTCATTGTTAGCAAATGCACTGCGCCCTCTAATGGATCAGATGACTACTCTCAACACCAAACTGGATAATGTGCAGAAACAGTTAAAGCAGATGGACAAGAGAACCACAACAACCGAGAAAATGTTGAAAAAGATGGAAAAACAGACTGAGAGTATTAATAAAAGAGTGGATGAAGCAGAGAAGGAGAGATCCTCGGACAAAACCCAACTAATACAGCTCCAGCTGGAAAGATCCATGTATGTTCTACGTTTCCATGGAATACCTGAGGATAAGAATGAGGACTTAAAGGAACTCTTGGCGGTTGCCTTGGCCCCACTAATGGATTATAAACAAGAAGACTTAATTAAGGAAATGGATGTGGCGTACAGGACTTATCCAGATTTTATAAAGAAAAATAAACTCCCAGGGGAAATCTACTTAAAATTCATGAGACGATCAACCAGAGAACTGGTGCTAAAGTCAACAATGGGGAAATCCTTAAAAATCAAGAATGAAGAGATAAAATTTTTGAAAGACATCCCATTTGAAGTAAGAAAACGGAGGAAACAATACAGAATACTTACCCTCTCCCTGCAAAAAAAGGGAATATCGTATAGATGGCTACTCCCAGAAGGGTTGAGCTTTAATTACCAGGATAAAAAATATAAAATTGACTCTGTTCCAAAAGCGGAAAGATTTATGGATCAAATGTTTAATGTAAAAAAGAAGCAGAAGGAAAAGAATTTAAAACCGGATGTGGAGGAAGAAGAAGAGGAGGAGGAGGAGTCCTACTCACAGGACTCAACAAGCCAAACTTCCTCGTCATCAGAATCATCTGAATCGGAGAAAGGAGTAGCTGCTCCCAAACTGCAGAAAACGAAGAAATCTAAGAAGAAAAGACTCTAAAGCTAAAGCATGAGTGCTAAGGGCAGTAATTGTGCCAAGCTAATAACTTTATATATTTATAATCGAACTAATCTCTGTATAACCTGTACCAATAGGTTAAAAATATCTTTTTTTTGAGCTTTTCAGATCGTGATATGTATTAGTCTTTACCCTATCCCCATATCCAGTAGACTATATGTATATAGATCTCCCTGACCCATTTCCCATAGTAATAGTGATAGGGCATTAGTATTCCTTTCCCCATTCCATATATATAGTGTGTAGTGTGTAGAAAATGCAAAAATAAAAAAATTCCCCTTTGGGAGGTCAAAAAAAAAGATCTTTGCTCTTGTTCCCTGTGTTAATAGGACATGCTTGTCTTAGATAGCCCACATGAACCCAGTCTCATCAGATCTTGGAAGCTAAGCAGGCCCAACCTTTGCTAGTATTTGGATGGGAGGCCAGAGGCAGGCTATCAAGCCACTTCTCTGAATGTCCTCCATGCCCCAGTAGGAGTTGCCTGAGGTCACCATGACTTCAAGGCACGGGCACACACACACACAAATGCAAAAAAATACCCCCCAAAAAAGAGAGGTGAAGTGACTAGTGCTAGAAAGAGAATCAAACCAGTATAATTTCTATAACTACCATGGTGAAAAGTGAGAGAAATCTTCAAAGAAATGAGTAAAGTGTAGGATGCTGCCACAGTCATTATTTCAGTTAGGGTTAGGAAGAGGATGAGGATGCAGACTTCTTTAAAACCACACCTGAAACATGGTGGAATCAGAAACAATTAGATGGGCTCTAAGGAAACATTTGGGCAGGTGGAAGAAGAGCAGGCCCAAGATACAGAGATTCCAGAGTTCAAGAGATGAGTAACAGATAAAGAAACCAGGAAGATCGTGGGAAAAATTGTACAATAAGCAGTGGTGAGCAAAGGACAAATAACAAATAAAAGGTACTCCTTTGTTAAGTGGAATAGTGACAGCCTAGCTACAGGTGAAACAGAAGGCCATGCCAGTGCAAATCAGTTAGACCCCATAATTGTAAGTGGATTATGGTAAAAAAGAAATGGGTGTTTAGAAAGCTGCTAATAGCCAAACAGCTGGAGCCTTTCAGCAGGATACTTTGAACAGCAGCATGCTTGCTCTCATCCTAACAGGGTCCTCAGCCACTCCAGGGCAGGTAAAACAGATAGAAAACAGCAGGGGCATGTCCTTTTCAGACTTGCAGTTTTATTTTGCACATTAGGAAGGTTTTCTAAATACCATGCTCCTGAGGGAAATAGTTATTATAAGTTAGAAACAAAAGTTACCTCAACAAATAGCCCTGCATTTGCATCCTGCCGTTGTGTAACTGTTAGCAGTCTTAAACAATAGGAAAGTGTTACAGGGGGAAAAATAGCAAAAAGAAGGACTGAAATCACAACATGTCAGCTTGATGAATTACTTCATTCCATCTGATTCAGAGAATGTCTTTATACATATAATGCAAATAATTAGCCATTTTCCTCATGTGCTTTTAGCTCATAAAGGTGAGTGCTTGCTGTGACCCATTATATACTTGAAAATTATTAACATTACAGCTCAAGTGTTTACTCTGACAAGTGCAGTCTCATAATTTTGTTTCATTAAACTGCTTCTCTGCTTCACAGCTTCTGTTTTATTGCTACTGGATATTTCTTATGGATATTTATTGCTACTGGATATTTCCACCAGTCACTAAAATGGCATAAAAAAGCAGTTAAGAGTTTCACATGTAGGAAAAGTAATGCAAAAAGGGGGGAAATGCCTTTGCTAACTGGATTCTATATACCAAGTTTGAAACTACACGCAGGTGAAACAGAAGTCTGAAAAAGAGCAAATTGATGACAAAACAAGGGGAGGGGGGACAACAAAGAGACATAAATGGTCAGAACAGCTGATGCCTTACTGGTAGGCTAAGCAACTAACATAAAAGCCTCCAGTCCTTACGAGTATTCTCTCCTTGGTCAGAGAAAGTGTGAAATGGAAAAAGTAAACTTCAGTAATTACTTCAGTTGGTTTGATGCAAGAGGCAGAATGACTTAAGAGGGACAGAACAAACACCCCTCAATTGCATACTTCATTAGTTCAATTGCACCGCACAAATCAGATTTGTAATATGGTTTCCCACGCATACATCAGGTTGCTGAGAAGCACAACAAATTTATTGAGCATCATGAAGTAAATCCAGCATAGAAGGTAGATAACCAACAAATAACTTTGTCATAACAACAAAGGCCCAACAAAAGAAAACCTTGAATTGAACTGGCTGCTGGTAATAGCTGAACAGAACTGGGTGTGGAGTTCAGTCCTGCTAAGAGGCTGAATTCCAACACTTCCCAGTATGGCAAGCTATCAGGGCCAAAACATAGCAATCTCATCTGTCATTATAAATTAAAATGTATAAACATAGTATTTTTTAGAAGAAGAAGAAGAAGAGGTTGGATTTATACCCCACCCTTCACTACCCAAAGGTGTCTCAGAGCGGCTTACAAACTCCTTTCCCTTCCCCTACCCACAACAGACACCCTGTGAGGTAGGTGGGGCTGAGAGAGCTCTGACAGAAACTGGTCTTTTTTCAAGAACAGCTCTTATCAGAACTACGGCTTGCCCAAAGTCATCCAGCCAGGTGCAAGTGGAGGAGTGGGGAATCAAACCCGGTTCTTCCAGATTAGAGTCCGCGCACTTAACCACTACACCAAACTGGCTCTCTTTAAAGATTCTGAGGCTAGCCAAGTGTACAAAATAAATTTATTTCATTTATTTCATTATCCCCACCCGGAGTTGTCATGTCTTCACCATGCAGCTACAATTTCCTGCCACCAATCGGAGCTACAATAGAAGAAAAGTGAAAAGGCAGTCAGGCCAATGTAAGTCCTCTCTGGGAATCACAGGAAACTCTATGGCTTTACCACAGATTTTTCAGCAGTTCCTAGAGAGGCATGACATCACTTTTGTGGTTTCCTCGAACTGACATCATGCCATCTGCAATGGCTGTTTCCAATGTCCGTGCCCCCCCAGTCTCCTGATAGTTGCCATCCCATCCCTGACAACTCACCATTACCTTCCTTCCACATAGGAACCCAAAGTGGCATACAGTATTCTCCTCTCCTCCATGTTATCCTCATAAAATCCCTCCAACGCAGCGGTTCGAAAGGTAAATCAAGTAGATAAATGGGTACCTGCCCTAGGCAGCAGGGGGCACCCACCTCCTAGTTCTGTGCCAGGAGTGCTGGCGGTAGCGGTGGCGGAGAGGACGGAATAAAAACCCTGTGAGGTAGTTTAGGCTGTGTGCATGTGACTGAAAGTTACCTAGCAAGTTTCCATTGCATTCCGTTAGTAAGGTGACTGAGCTGAGAGGTAGCAGATTCCTGATTTGTGCCCAGTTCTAATGAAAAGGATTAGAACTGCACATGCTGTACTGCAGGATGATTAGGGTTGCCATATCCCCACCTTTTGCTGACAGGGGGCTCCAGGCTGCTTTCCTGGATCTTCTTGTGCACATGCAAAGCGCGCACACTGTGATGACATCAACCGGAAGTGATGTCATCATGCTAGGTATGTCGTGGGCACTCTACCATTTGGTCAAAAACTCTATGGTCACCATAGGGTTTTTAGCTAAATGCTATAGCATCCCTCCCATGACGACATCACTTCTGGGTGATGTCATAGCACCAGGCAAATCAGGCGTGGCGTGGCTCTTCGAGGGCAGGGCTGCCCCTGCCAGCCAACTGGCTGGCAGCAGGTTTGGGGGCCTGACATTGGGGAATGCCCACCCCCATCGGGGGGATGACAACCCAAAGGATGATGCTAGACATGTGCTTAGCCTCAAAATATTATGACTTATCACCAGGGCTTAAAAAAAAAAAGAGGTGCCAGAACTCTCAAGAGGTAAAGGAAGTTTTCAATCTGTATCTGAAAACTCATGAACTTTTAAACATTTCAAAAAAAAATTTGCTGAAAAGGTTCCAGAACTCCATTCTGGCACGTTCCTCCAGAAAAAAAAGCCCTGCCTATCACAAAGATTGAGAGCGTATATTTTCCTTCAGTATAGTTTCAGATATGTTTTACTTAAAGGCTATTTGTTTAAAGACTATCAGCTACCATTATTTTTAAAGAGAACATTGTTTAAATATAACACATTCAATAGTCCTCAGGGAGAAACAACTTGGTGGCAGTAAGGAGGAAAAGATGCAGTTGGTTAGAAACAAGGACATGACTCTCTTGGGAGACATTTGGGTCCATTGTTCCCAGTACCTTTTCCAGTTGCTGGTGAACCTAGTGACCAAAAGCCTAGCCCAAACAGAAAGATGTTTAGCATTTGCTGTAAAGGTAGGATGGACTAGAAGATGTTGCCAGTTTGACCTATTAAGGCATAGAAACAGAATGTCTCTCAGGTACACAAAGCACGTTGTTTAGGAATACAGGTGTTAAAATGAACACCATGAGATATATCCACAAAGCAATAGTAAATCAGTGGATGGTGTGTGGGGAATAGGCTCCCATTTTCTTATTTAATGAAAATGAAATAAAGTGAAGGAAAATATATTCTATCACTTCTATGAAAAATTAGGTTTTTGCTTCAGATTCACAAGGACTAATCTCATTTTTTCTTAGCCTGCTTCTAAAACATTATTTTACCAGAAGATCACATAACACCCCCCCTCCGATAGTGTCCTTCCATAGCAACAGAAGGCAGCATTCTTCCTAGCATTTGAATATACAGGAAAAGCAGCGAGCTGTCATTCCAGACCACAAGCACTGGCTTGGATCCAACAGAGTTTCCATGGATGAAGTACAACTTTTTTTGCCTGTCCCCTCCCACTGTAGCCCAAATTTTCCCTGAAATTCTGTTCCCGAGGGTCCTTCCTCCTGGAACAGCATTTCAGGAGGTATTTTGAGCTGCAGCCAGGTATGTGTGTGTGTGTGACAAAGTGCAGGTGGAAATTGTTCCAATATTACAGTTCACAGGTTAGGCAATTAGTATTTGAATTTTGTGGTTGTAGTTAATTACACAGCATTTTAATTTCTTTATTCATTACCTATTTTCTAACAAGTGTTTTAACCTTTGAGAAACATGTAGTAGGAATCATTTCCTGATATCAGGTATATTTTGACAGGGAAGCAGCTCTCCTCCTCATGGTTTAGGAAGAAGAGAATTGTTAATGAGACAAACAAACTTGAATTAGTTTTCTTGAATTAGTTTAGAAATCGAGCTGGAGAATTGGAGAGGGTATTGAAAACAAGCCCAACAAAGAAAGTATATTTCAAAAGACCTGCTAATGCCATCTGTTTTATTTCTGTTCATTTCTTACACTGAAAAGTATATTATCAGAATTATTTTAACTAGACATTTTGGTCTTTGTCTTTGTTAGCCACCTCACTTCTTATTGATGGGAATAAAAATTCAAATGCATACCATGTTGTCTGCTTCCTTGATTCTATTTCCCTCCACCTCTTCTGAGACACAAATTGGCAATTAAAAAGACTCAGACACAAGCATACTACGAAATTATAATTGTGCCATCACTATAAGGAGGAACCACAATTAGAAAAGTGGATTTTACATTTCAGTTGGAAGCACCTTTACTGGCTCATAGTGTCTGATTAATGCAAATAGAGCAATACACATAGACTGAAAAGTGGAAAGCAACCCCGCTGTCCAGCAGTCATTCATTTTCAACAGGGTTGCACAATTGCAGAATTTAGTGAACTTTATTCACTGTTGAATGGAATATGTTACCCATGGTTAATTTGAGAAAATTATATCCTAGGATAACTGAATTGAGGTATAATTATTAGGGGTGTGCATTCAGATCTTGCTGAGCTGAAAATATACCCAAAAATACCTTATTGTATTTTTCGGGCATATTTTGACATCCCAAAAGTATCCAGGATAGTTGAAGGGGGGAAATCCCAAAACCCCCCAGATATTTTCAGGAACCAGAAAGATTGGAGAAACAGCTGAAAGGCAGGGAGATTGCTCCTCGACTATCAGCTATTTCCGTCCTGGTTTCTTCTGCAGTCCCTTTAAACCAGTCTAGTTTTAAAGGACTGCAGAAAAAATTGGGAAAATAGCTGAGAGGTGGGGAGACTGCGTCCTGCCTGTCAGCTGTTCCCCCAGCCTCTTCTGCAGTCCCTTTAAACCAGGCTGGCTTAAAGGGCCTGCTTAAAAATTGGAGAAAAGGCTGGGAGACTGCTCCCTGCCTATCAGCTATTTTCCACTTCTGCAGCCCATTTAAACCATTTAAACCAGCATTTGAACAAGATTTAGGATATCTCAAACAAGCTCTGAAGAGTCAGTCTAGGACATAATGTAATAAGTGTGCAAGAACACTGATATATTAGCAGCTGAGCCAGCACATTTGTTACACCTTAGGGCACCAAGAAAACCAACAGAATATTCAGCATCAAAAATACATTGCTATCCTGTCTACATATGGCCTTTATGGTCAAGGCTTCAGAAGTGAGTTTTAACTGATTTATCCCAAAGCATTATTCTCCACCTACCCTGATAACTCCCCCCTTCTTTGCCTTTATCCTGGCACAAACTTGTTACCCAGGACGAAATGGCTGGTTTGGAGGGTGGAGTCTATGGCATTCTACCTGTCTGAGGTCCCACCCCTCCGCAAACCCCACTCTCTCCAGGCTCCACCCCTCAAATCCCCATTCACCGACAGAAAACCTTTCCAGAATTGTTTATATTAGAACAACAGTTATATTAGAACAACAGGTTAAGCCAAGAGAGAAAGAGACTAAGGCAGTCCAAGTTTTCTGGTAACTTCTGTTATATGTTCACCTCTTTACTAGCAATTGGAGAAATCTGAGGCTCTCATCATGAATTCTTTTACCTTAAGACAGTCCCAGCCAAAATAAAAGACATAAAATTGGTTTTGACTGATTCTACCACACTTCTTATCGAGGAACTAACTACCTGAACAAATACTACTTCACAAATTAATGATAGAACTTCCCTATATACCTTATGGAGCGAATCCTTCCTTATTATATAAGAGCCACTTGGGGTGGCAAGGTTCTATGCATGCCAAAATCAGTTGGCCGCATGAACTGCCACTCACAAGGCGCTGGTTGCATTGGCTGCCTGCCTTGAGGGGGTCTGTCCACAGAAGCCGTGACCAGCCAGTTGGACTCAGTGTGCTCCGAGCCAACATTGACGGACAGAGCCCGTGGGTTTCTCTGGCTGGCCTGCTGAAGCCGGCCAGACAGAGAAGCCCGCTACAGCCCCAGGGCGAGCTGGAAAGGCCACAGGAGCCCAGGGGGAGACATTTAAATGTCTCTCTGGGGTTTTGCTGGCTGGCCTGCTGCAGTGGGCCAGCTGGAGAAGCCCACTACACCCCCCGTGCCCATCCCAGCTTGCTTGCTGAGGCAGATGAGCTGGAAAGGCCACGGGAACCCAGGGGGAGACATTTAAATGTCTCCCTGGGGCTTCTCCGGTTGGCCCTCGACCCCGCAGTCCTCCTAGAGTTCATTGTATTCATTCTACAACGGGCTTTTTGACTAGTATATATATAAAATTCAACCAAACATTAGATCAATTATTGCCTCAGAATAGACCAGGGGGTGACCAAACTCCCTTAACATAGCAGCCACACAGAATAAATGTCAGATGTTTGAGAGCTGCAAGACGTGAACAAATATAACACACATGTTTTTATTGAAAAATATGCAAATCTGCTTTTTATTAACATTAAATTAGACTGTGTGAAAGAGCCACATGTGGTTCCTGAAGTGCAGTTTGGCCACCCCTGGAATAGACTACCAGTGGTAAGAAGACTGTGCCTTAGTCCCTTTAATATGAAAAAGAGTCCCACAAAAGAATAACAATAACAATCTTTCTGGAACCTGAACAGATTGGAGGGAGAAGGGAGCTTCTGAACACATTCAGCACAACTGAAGATGACCATTCATTACAGAAGATGTTATGATATTGAGTATAATTTTACAGAGCTTTTTGTTACAAACTTCAGAACCAAGGAGGACAAAAGATGTGCTAAGAGTTTCTGAACACTGGTGACCCTGAAGCATCAAAGCCTATCTCAGGAAAGAGGTGACTTCGTATACAGTGTGAAGGTATTGATGGGCCAGGTCTCAAGGTTAAGGTATTTTCTGGAAGCTGAATGTGTTTATTTAGTAATGAGGAAAAGGCACTATGCACAAGTCACCCCTGGGTGCTAAAGACTGATGGAATGCTGCCATATCACTCTGCTTCTCATCATGTTCTGGTAGGGTTGCCAGGTCCTTTTCTTCTTACAACAATTTAAGGAAATTGATGAATCAGTATAGACCATATATGACTTAATATCAAATAAAGCTCCAAAGTATTCCAACTCTGAGACCCTTCTTATTATTAAATATACTATTGGTTATATAATACATAAAACACAATTGATACACAGATAGGCTAAGGATTTAAAGAAAACTTTACAGTCCCAGAAAAGACTTCACAATTCCAAAACAGACCGAAAAGCACAATTTCTTTATGGCTTTATGGACCTTATATGACTTAACAGTCATATAATGTCCTTTTCTTCTGCCAGCGGGGGATGGGAGGGAGCTTCCCGGAAGTGGGGGGCGGGGTGACATCACCATGTGCAATGTCCCCGGCATGGTGACATCACATAGAAGTGAAGTCACCATGCCGGGGATGTTGCATGGTGACACTCTGGTATTTTGGGGCAAAATTCTATGGTTACCATAGAGTTTTGCCCAAAATACCAGAATGTTGCCACGTGACATCCCCAGTGTGATGATGTCACTTCCATGTGACATTATCATACTGGGGATTTCATGCTTGGCTGTGGATGTTGGGGGTGGGGCTTCCCCTGCTGGCCAGTTGGCCACTAGTGGGCTGGAGCCCATGAAATTGGGGAATCCTCTTCTCCCACCTGGGTACTAGCAAAGCTGTGTGCCTGCAAAATACTGAATATGGCCCACTGAAGTGTGACTTGGGTGGGGTGGCATGAGTCTATTTAGCAAATGCTGGCTGAGTTATGGCAGAACCTGGGAGAGATTCCAATATAAACCCTGGAAGATTGTTAAACTTAACCATGACAAGATGGATACACTACTGGTGGGAAGAAGGTTTGACCCAGGAATGGAGATATATCCTGTTCTGGATGGGGTGCATATGCACTAAAGAAACAGCAATGGCCAGGGTGCCTTTCATCAACAGCAGCTGGTAAGCCAGCTGCGGCCCTTCCTGGGCAGGAGAAATCTTGCTACTCTGGTACATGCCCTGGTACCTGTTGGAAAAGGCAATGTCTAGTGTACTAAGAAGAAGGCAGGGGGCAGCAAGAAGACAATTAGATAGGATAGTGAGGTCAGCACCTTCTCTCCTGTTAAGTGTCAGTTCCTTGTCTGTCTCCAGATTGCTACTCTTAGGGCAATTTCCCCATTCTTCTCAGAAGTGCCACACTCAGTCTTACTCTCTCTCTCAGCTAGAGATGTAGTTAGGAACCTCTGTCTCTTCTCTTTCCTATCAAGTATTTTAATTCCTAAATAAACCTGTATCTACTCTTTAATCAGGTTATGCACTGTTGCTGTGTTAATTATTCTGCCAACAGTAACATTAGATTGCTGCAATGCATGCTAAGTAGGGCTGCCTTTGAAGAATATCAAGAAGCTCCAGTTGGTACAGAAAGCTGCGGCCAGAATGCTGACTGGATGGATCACAGAGACCATATCACTCCCATTTTGTTCCATCTATACTGGCTCCCAATTTGCTTCTAGGCCCAATTCAAGGGGCTGGTATTTACTGGCTTGGGGCCAGCATACATTGAGGACCGCCTTCTCCCATATGAATGTACCCTCCTCCAGCTGTCTTCAGAGGCTTTACTTTGGGTGTCCCTGCCATCTGAGACTAGCTAGGTTGCAACCTGAGAAAGGCCCTTCTTGGTCATTGTGCCAAAACTGTTAATACCCTTCCCTGGGGAAATTTATCTGTCTCCATCTGTCATTGTCTTTCACCAGTGCGTGAAGACCTCCTTGTTTCATTTGCCACATCACAGTAAACTCTACATGTTCTTATTGTATTATTAAATACATTAGGAAGAAGGCCCGTTGTGGAAATAAATACGAGATCTAAAAAGAGGCTCTGGGAGAGTGTTCTGGCTTTGGGCAAACAGTGTCAATTTGCTGTGGTGACCTCAGCAGGGTATAATGACAGAGTCTAATGTTTTCTCCAGAGGAACTGATCAGTGCTACCTGAAGAGCAGTTGTAATTTTGAGTGATCTCTAGCCCTCACCTGGAGATTGGCAACAATTGTTACCCAGGATGAAATGGCTGGTTTGGAGGGTGGAGTTTATGGCATTGTACCTGTCTGAGGTCCCAACCCCTCCTCAAACCTCACCCTCTTCAGGCTCCATCCCTCAAATATCCAGGAATTTCCCATCTGGAGTTGGCAACCCTATCAGGACTGGCCCCAATGTGTTTTCTACCAAAGGCCAAAATAAGTGACAGGACCAAGCTTAGTTGCCTACCAACAGGCACTGAGGGGAAAGTAGGGTTGCCAGCTGTAAGGAGGGAAATACCTGGAGATTTGGGGGGGTGGATCCTGTGGAGGGCAGCATTGGGCGGGGGGCGGAAGGACTCAGCAGGTATAATGTCATAGGGTCTACCCTCCAAAGCAGCCATTTTCTCCAGGGGAACTGATTTCTGTCATCTGGAGATCAATTGTAACAGCGGGAGATCTTCAGGTCCCACCTGGAGATTGGCAACCCTAGGGGGAAGTCAGCTGCACAGCAGGGGGTTGAACAGAATGGTTTGATGGCTGCAGGGGCAAGATTGGCAACAATAGTTCCCCAGGAGCAAATGGCTGGTTTGGAGGGGGGAGTCTATGGCACTGGACCTGTCTGAGGTCCCCCTCTCCGGGCTCCATGCCTCAAATCTCCAGGAATTTCCATACCTAAAGCTGGCAGCTTCATCTCCTCCCCTCTCAGCAGCCTCTTTCTAGGCAAAATTCTGTCTTTCTCATTAGCGGGGGAGCAAAGCAGCTTACTTCATTCTCTTCGACTTTGCGATCTGTACAGCAACGCTGTAAGGTAGGTTAGGCAGAAAGTCTGTGGCTAGTCCAAAATCACCCAGGCAGCTTCCATAGGGATGCTCCTGCTGA
>NW_015163618.1:149574-194229 GCF_001447785.1 Gekko japonicus | reverse complement strand
ACATGCAAAGGAGTTCCTGCTACAAAAAAAGCCCTGGGTTTTGACAACAAACAAGGTAAACAGAATAACAAGCAAAAGTGGGTGTGGCTGGATGACCACACTTTTGGTAACATGGGGGTGCGGCCTAATGTGCTAATGAGCTGTGCTGTCAGGGGTGTGGCCCAATATGCTAATGAGTTCCTGCTGTTGGGTGTGGCCTATTATGCTAATGAGTTCCTGCTGGGCTTTTTCTACAAAAAAGCCCTGATCTTGACATTTGCCACCTTGGGGACCCTATGTGGGTGGAAAGGCAAAATATAAACATTTTAAATAAATAAATAAGATACTTTGGGATGAAATGTGTATCTAGATAGTAGCACCTAGTACTCCCATATCACTAGGTGGCTGTTCCCTCTGAATATCCTATAGGACATTTATAGGAGAGTAAGGTGAAACTGTAGAGGATTCTAGTTCTTTAAGAAGTATCACCTTCCAGACTCGGAGTCAGATGACAAATAATCTTCTAGGTGAAATGCACACTGTGTTTTCTTACTAGGGTTTAGAATCTGTGGGATACACAACTATCATTACTGCATCTCCATACAGAGGTCTCTTCTCCACCAGAATTTCTGAATGAGGTATCTGGAGTGTGGGATGTGACCATTTTTGTAAAAGTATGCTCCCTCTAAGCTTTGAAAGCTGGCCTTTGACTGGCAGTCTTTAAGCAGTGTCTGGACAAACACTTGTCAGGAATGCTCTAGGCTGATCCTGCCCTGAGCAGGGGGTTGGACTACTAGATGGCCTGTATGGCCCTTCCATGATTCTATAACTTTTATCCTAACATTCTTAGATCCACAAATGGTTTTTCCACCCAGGAAATCTGCTTTTCAAATATTACAGTACTTTCTAATTACTGCAATAACAAAAAGTAACAATGCACAAAATTTTACAAGAACAACTGAATAGTGGAATTTAACTGTGTGCTATATTCGTTAACTGTGTGCCTTATTCTACTGTAACTTAGTAGCATTATAAAAGCTGTAGCTTTCCCCCCAAACAACTGCTGGCATGCAATGGGACAAACCTTAAAAAATGAAAATACAAACACGCACCTCTCTACACATTACACATTTATTTAACTATTATCAATAATTTAAACTGGTACTCATTACCTACAATCTTGAATATTAGAATTATTTAATAAGGTGCCATATTGTTTTACCACTAAAAACAATGTAGGGATTACTGTGCTATTTGCATCTTTTAAGATGATACAACACAGCACAATACCTTAGATTCTTCATTGTGTGACTGTATTTACTGAAGGCAGGGCTTACTTTCTAGCTTGGCTGTAATTTTGCATCTTTATTCAGACATTGACATAAGATGGCACCAGACTCCCTATGTTTAGTATTTATTTATAGAGATCTGACTCACTGACTAATAATGCTGCATCCCTGAAGTGAAATAAATTAGCTGAAGAGACAGCACACCAATCATTCTGCTCTCTGTGAACTGAAATATATATTTTTTTCTCCTATGCCAAGGACACTTCAGGAAACCTGACTAAATATATTTGCATGCTTAATTATGATGACTCATTCATCTATTCAGCAGTTTTATATTATCACATGGCATTTCTTTACTCAACACATGAACTCCTGGTGTTGGGGTTGCCAAATTCATTTTGGCCCGGAGCGGAGGGCTCCCGGCCGGCGTCCAAATTGTGCGCGCGTCACCCGGAAGTGACGTTGCACGCTGGGGGCGGGGCCACGCCATTTGAGGGGAAAACAAAGAGTTTCCCCCTCAAATGGCGTGGCCCCGCCCCCAGCGTGCGACGTCACTTCCGGGTGACGCACGCACGGGGGTGGGGTTTCCCCCGGGCCTGATTCCACGCGGGGCAGAAGTCAGGCCTTGAAAGCGGGGGGAAATCCGCCCCCTGGGGGGATTTGGGAACCCTCCCTGGTGTGTATGCAGAAATCATATTTGCTTTCTTACACGAGTCATTATTCTTTTACCAATTAAAAAATAACTCTACCATAAGAGAGACAGACTAACATTACCAGTTAAATTCTACTTCTAGGTAAGAATAAAATCAGTTATCACTTTTTAACTGTGCTTCTCTGCTGAACTCCTCTGCAGTTAATAAGAAAAGAGTTTATAAGTGTGACAGTACAAAGTAATAGCGACACTATTTCACTCAGAATATCTGTTTCCTAGCAATAACATGCACATATAGAGAAAGTGCAAATGGTCTCTTATCTTGTAAAACCAGGTATAGAATTCAGCAATCAGCTGTAATTTTTAATCACATCTGAACACGTAACAGGTGTGGATCAGGACAGATACAGAAGCACAAGAAGAGGCCTGCACTGCTACAACGTAGGTGACACTGAATGAAACTTATTCTTGGTTTTACATCTTGTTACAGTCTTTCCCAGTCACTCATGCCTCTACCCTGAAATAAGGGCCATCCACCATAAAGCCCATAGAGCCTACATGTTCCCTCTTAGATTGCATTTATCCAAGTACGCTAATTTTGAAAATGGATATACATTTTCTGAACATGTAGAACAGCTCACAGTTGTTTTGCAACAATATTAAAGACTACAGTGTCCAAGCCTAAAAACAGCCAGCAGGTTGGTTAGCTTTAATTATTTTCTGAAATAATTATTTCCTGAAATAAAAGTATATAATGATAAAACATTAAAACTTAAAATTAGGCTTCTTACAACTATTTCACTCAAATTTTATTATTTCTCATTTGTTACATGAAATTCAATATAAACAAATATAGATAAGAGTTAAGACCTATGATATTTTAAGGATAAGTTATAGTTCTATGAAAAAATGAAGCACATCTATATTTAAATGTAGAAATATTGGCACTTTTGTGGCCTACTGCCAGACTGCTATAATTGAATCAAGACCCCTGTCTGGTATTTTGCATTAGGGATGTGCACAAATTAATTTAACACTAGGCCCAGATGGCATACATCCATTCTGGAAGAACTCAAATGTGAACTTGTGGATCTCCTGACAAAAATCTGCCTCCATTTCTGAAGACTGGAAGATAGCTAATGTAACTCCCATCTTTAAAAAAGGTTCCAGAGGAGATCCAGGAAATCACAGGCTGATCAGTCTAATATCGATACCAAGTAAGTTGGTGGAATCCATTATTAAAGACAGAATTAATAAGCACATAGATGAGCAAAAGCTACTGAGGAAGAATCAGCATGGATTTTGTAAGGGAAGATCTTGTCTCACTAACCTGTTAGAGTTCTTTGAGGGGGTGAACAAACATGTGGACAAGAATGACCCTAGAATTCCAGAAAGCTTTTGATAAAGTTCCTCATCAATGGCTCCTAAGTAAACTCAGCAGTCATTGGATAAGAGGACAAGTCCTCTTGTGGATTAAAAACTGGTTAATTAACAGAAAACAGAGAGTGAGTATAAATTGACATTTTTCACAGTGGGGGATGGTAAGCAGTGGGGTATCACAGGGCTTGGTACTGGGTCTGGTGCTTTTTAACTTGTTCTTTAATGATTTGGATTTGGGAGTGAGCAGTGAAGTGGCTAAGTTTGTGGATGGCACTAAATTGTTCAGGGTGGTGAGAACGAAGGAAGATTGTGAGGTGCTCCAGAAGGATCTGTCAAGGCTGGGCAAGTGGGCATCAACGTGGCAAATGAGGTTTCAGTGTGGACAAGTGCAAAGTAATGCACATTGGAGCCAAAAATCTTAACTATAAATACACATCGATGGAGTCCAAACTGGTGAAGACTGACCAGGAAAGAGATATTGGAGTCATGGTAGATAACACACTGAAAATGTTGACTCTGTGTGTGACAGCAATAAAAAAATCAAATTCTATGCTGGGGATTATTAGGAAGGGAACTGAAAACAAATCAGCCAGTATCATAATGCCCCTGTATAAATCGATGGTGCAGCCTCATTTGGAATAGTGTGTATAGTTCTGGTCAAGTCAAATATCATTACAGAAAGTGTTGTCCTCTATGAGCTTGGTCATGCGCAGTGGAGCCGGCGCGTGACCTGGGAGAGGCGCGAAAATCCCTTTTTGCTAGCTATCAGTACCGAGAAGGTTCAGCGCAGGCGCAGTGTATCCCAAGGGTGTGATGCACAGAGACCACGAAGAAGATCCTGACTTCAGACTGTCACCCTGAGCTAAGCCTTAGAAAACATACCAGCACTTAGAGGGGGAAAGTACTTTTTAAAAGTGAAATATGACAAATTACAGGTTAACTATAACAGAGGTAGAACAATCACTGTTATAACCCTGCCTAATCTAACAAACAGGAAATGGCTTAAATGTTATCAACCTGCCCAAACTTCTTATTTATTAAAATAATTATACCCCACGTTTCCTGTGACTCAGGGCAGTTTACAAATCATACTGAAAAGCATAATGGGTGTGCAAAAAATAATCTATTTTTCCATCTCCATTATAGTCAATGGGTCCTATAGGCTATAATGAAGAATCAATCTGGGGTCTCTGGGGCTTAGGGGCTGTTTTTTGAGGTAGAAGCACCAAATTTGCACCATACCTGCTGGTGCCTCTCCTCAAATCTCCCCCCCCCCAAATTTCACAAAAGATTGTACCAGGGGGGCAATTCTATGGGCACCATAAGGAGGTGCCCCCATCCTCCATTGTTTCTAATGGAGGGGGAAATACCTAAGATGGAGCTAAACTTTTCTGTGCCAGTGCCCCCTAGCATAGCTTAGAGGGAATTCTGGTGATACGGTAGAGGTTTACCAAATTATGCATGGGATAAAGAAGGTAGAGAAGGAAGTACTTTTCTTCCTTTCTCACAATACAATAACTCATGGGCACTCAATTAAATTAATGAGCAGTAGGCTTAGAACAGATTAAAGGAAGTAGTTCTTCACCCAAAGAGTGATTAGCATGTGGAATTCCCTGCCACAGGAAGTGTTGGTGGCTACAAACCTGCCACAGGAAGTGGTGGTGGCTTCAAGAGGGGATTAGATAAACATATGGGGCAGAGGTCCACCAGTGGCTATTAGCTGCAAGGTATAGATGGAACACTATGTTTGAGGTAGTGATGCTCTGTATTTTTGGTGCTGGGGGAGGCAACAGTGGGAGGGTTTCTGAAGTTCTGGCCCCACTGGTGGGCCTCCTGATGCACCTGGTTTTTTGCCACTGTGTGACAGAGAGTGATGGACTGAATGGGTCGTTGGCCTGATCCAACATGGCTTCTCTTTTGTTCTTATGTTAGAATCATAGAATCACAGAGTTGGAAGGGGTCATATAGGCCATCTAGTCCAACCCCCTGCTCAATGCAGGATCAGCCTAGAGTATCCCTGACAAATGTTTGTCCAGAGGGTGCTGAAAGACTGCCAGTGAGGGATTGCATGCTGACCAGAAGCCATTACTGGCTGTTCCCAGACCTCTCACTCTTAAATTAACTCTAATTGACTATTTCTAAACAAACCTGACCTAAAATAGTGCTGCCTAAAATTTCAAAGGGAAAAAAAGAATCAAAAGAATGCTGGGGGAGCTCCTTTGCCAAAGGAATTTTTTGCATCGGCTGAACACACCAGTACCTCTTCAGCTTCTTCAGTTGATGGCAATACAAACATTGCTGACTCTCTCCTCACAACAAAGTTTTTATTAGAAGCATTGGGGAGACAACGTCAAGAGCTAAGGCAAGATATGATGGAGGAATGAATGGAGGAACTGGAGTCTCAATATAAGCAAACAGTTCAAAAAGCAGAAGCATTAAAGAAAGTTGCCTCCCAGGAAAAAACACTTGGAACCACCTCTCAAGACAGTTGGTCTAGAGAAAAAATTATTATGTTGGAGTCTTGCATAAGAAAAACTTGAAATTTCGGGGGTTTTCATCAAATGCCGAAGCAACAACTGACCTTTTCATTTTCATGGCATCCTGGCTGGCCACTTCTTTAAAACTAGAGGAGGGGGTGACACCACTGATACTGTGAGCTTACTGAGTAGATAAAACAACAGATTCTTCCCAGGCTGCCCCTTCTGGCAGAAAAATAATGGTGGAGCTGGCAGATTATCGGACTAAGAGGAAAATCTTGACAGAAACACATCAGCAGAGTGGCTTGGATTTTCAAGGAAGCAAAATGCTTGTATTTCTGGACCTTCCCCCAGAAATGCTTACAATTCGAAGAGATTTAAAACCTATTATTTCTAAACTCCAGGCAGCAGGTGTAAGATACCATTGGTTGCAGCCAGGTAAAATGTTTGTGGAATATCAGGAAACCCAATATATTGCATATGACTATGTTTCTGGATCAGCTTTATTATCTGCATTAAGTTTGCCTCAGTTAGAGCAAGCTGAAATTTGAGCTGTAAAAAGGAAGACTCATTCACCATTGACACCAGTTAAAAGCAGCAAGCTCCATGTTTCTGAAGAAACAGAGGATGGTGAGCTTGATGTAATGTAGTTTTGCAATGTTCTATCACAATAGCAAGCTACATATTTATTAGCTCGATGTATATATAGTTCAGAGGGCTGGGAGGCCCAGGGAGAAGACAGGTGTGTGCTGTCATATTGTAGGTCATGGGGTGAGGGAGAAGGCTTTCCCCTAGCCTACATTAGGCTTCTATAAACCTAAATGGTTTTCTGGGCTCCAATGTATACTTTATCAGTTAATCAACTGTATTATCAGATTAAAACAAGAAGACAGAAGATGCTGGAATTTAGGAAGCTAATAATTATAATGTATGTTTCAATGCATAATTAATGATCACTTTGAAAGAAGGAAAAAATAAGTTGAATATCTATCTATCTATCTATCTGTCTGTCTGTCTGTCTGTCTGTCTGTCTGTTTGTCTATCTATGACTGCCAGTGAGGGGGGCTCAACACCTCCCTAGGCAGCTGATTCCACTGTTGCACAACTCTTATTGTAAAAAAGTTTTTCCTGATATCCAGCAGGTACCTTCCCACCCTTAATTTAAACCCATTATTGCAAGTCCTATCCGCTGCTGCCAACAGGAACACCTTCCTGCCCTCCTCTAAGTGGCAGCCATTCAAATACTTAAAGAGAGCAATCATGTCCCCCCTCAACCTTCTCTTCTCCAGACTCAACATTCCCAAGTCCCTCAGCCTTTCCTCATAGGGCTTGGTCTCCAGGCCCCTGATCATCCTCGTTGCTCTCCTCTGCACCCGCTCCATTCAGTCCACATTCTTTTTGAAGTAAGTCTCAAGAATTGCACACAATACTCCAGGTGCGGCCTGACCAATGCAGTGTACAGCAGGACTATGACATCTTGTGGTTTGGATATTATGCCTCTGTTGATACACCCCAAGATTGCATTAACCTTTTTTGTCACTGCATCACACTGACTGCTCATATTTCCCTTAAGTCTAATTAATTATGTTCATTAACCTAACACACACACATGGAAATATCAACAAACACCATGTGTTTCATTCATTTACATGGAGTCTTGGAAAAACTAGAAGTTAAAGAAGGAGATCGCAAGAGATATGAAACTGACAACGAGGCTTTCCCGTTATCAAAGTCAAAAGATCTTGTAACAGAAAAGAATTGTGCAAATAGGGTCTCTTTCTACTGTGTTTCCACCAATTAGCAATGGTTCATTGGCTTAGGGAGCGTGTATATGCAGCACTCCCCCCCCCATGCCCTTTGTGTTTTCAGGTTATTTCTGATGTTTTGCTTCTTAAACTACTACATGGTCTCCAGCCATTTCAAGCCTGTGGGCACAGGGTGGTGGGAGCAACTACAAAATGACTGCTGCAGGAGGAAATGCCAACCACAGAATGTCAGGAAGGGAGGCTATACATAACTCTAATAGTAAATCTTCAACATTACAGGCAGAATTTCTGTTTAACAAGATGCCTTTTAAAATGAACGTACAGAGTAAAGTGGTGGAGATATCTGCTGTGGTGGCAACTGTTGCTAAACCAACATTTTAAAAAATCCCACAGCCAACAAGAAGCCCTGCTGGGGGGGGGGGAGAAACCTACCTGACCCAGCCCCTCTTCCTAAATAAATGGCTGGCACCAGGCATGATATCAATAGGCACCATGGCGCCCATGGGGAACCCTTGAACCAATATGGGAGTTTTTTCTACTCTCGGCTGTTACGTTTTGTCTGTCTCTGTCGTCTCTGTGTGGTACTGACTGCAGTACACACACATATCTGTGAATGTTACTAAATACAGACTAGAGTGCCCACACCTTCTCTGCTGCTTGTTTTCCTGGGGCTGCAAGCACAATGCCTCCCTCTGTGCTCACTCCATATTACTGGCCGTTTCATCCAAATTACATATAAAAAAACCCAAAGAAATTATAGTCATCTAGTGTAAATGAAAATTAATATAAAACAAAAATGAACAAGAACACAACAAAAAAACAAAAATGAGCAAAGCTTTTTAGCGCCCCCCCCCAATGCCATCACTCTGCCTTTTAGTGCTTGGGAAACAGTTTGAACTATGATCTTTTAAAGATGAAAAACAGATTGTATTACCACATGCAAGAGGGGCCCATTCTGCATCTAGCATTCACTCTGATGTTTTACCAAACCCACACGGGAACAGAAAAAGATGCGGCTCAAAACCACATTCAAATACCCTGGGCCAATGCCGCACTGACTTCAGAGTCACCCCTGAACGACCATAAAACAGCTATAAATCTATGCAGACAGTACCATAAAACTGAAAGATCAAAGGAAGTGAAACCAGCACGCAATGTGGAGGCTACCATAAAATCTGACAGTCAAAGAAAGTGAAAGTGGCATGTAATGTAGGGGGAATTTCTGTTCCAACATGGAGCAAATGCGAGATGCAGAATGGGCCATAGTTTTTCTCCATACTTGTGATATAGAAAAAGAAATGCATCCCCTTGGACCCACAAAACATTTCTGCAGACAGAAGGGATTTCAGTTAGCACAGTGGATTTTCCTTATCTCCACCTCTGCCACTGTACCCTAAAATGGACCCCACATTTCTGCTTCTGGAACATGGGGTCTCCCAGAAGTTACATGAGTGTGGAGTAGTAGATCTGCAGCATAAAGGCAAAATCAAAGAGAGTTACTCCCTACTATTTGTGAAAATGCTTCCCAGAATTTAACCTACTTGTATTGTCCAAACCAAATCCCTTACTTAACCTGCACATAATGTACCAGCAAGAAAACACTAGCTGTAGTTAGTGGATAGTTCTTAGTGTTCCTTTACACAGCAAACTCAATGCAAACAGAAAATTAGTATACCAGGGAGAATGCCGCTACTTTTTTTTGTTGTCTAATTTGCAGGGATTTTTTTTTTTTTTGCATTGGGTTCTAAAGCGTGCATTGGGTTCCTTTACATGCACTCTGAATTGATACAGTCCATTCTACCATTTACTACCTCATTTGCTGCTTCAATAATTTAAGACTTTACTCAAAAGAATTTATTGACTTGTCATGTCTGGCTTCCTATGAAGGAATTGTAGATCCTTTATCAGATGCCAGGCATCCTGGGGATTATGCTTCTCAGGGTGAACATCTGTCGCTGAAACGGCCAAAACAGCAACTGAGGGCCTGGGGAAAGTAGAAGACAGAGACACTTTGCTTGTGTAACCCTTATATATCAGAAACAAGCCGTGCCTGTTGACCTCCAAAGGTTTAAGGTGGGGGTTGTTATGATTCAGGGATGCAAAGTGCTTTGAAGTGTATCAGAGAAATCCTGGGAGCCTGACAGTCATTTGTCCTCTCAGAGAAGACAGCCATAAAATGCACTAAGAGGTCAGTGAGAGCAGAAGATGTATTTCCCTGGCCTACCTGCCCATGTAGGCCTCCCTAACTGTTCCACTGAATATCAAAACCAAAGATAAGCCTGTTGGTGAGAAAATAGAAGCACAGAGTTCTCCAGTCTCATACAGCTCACAGAAGGCAAAGGGAGGAAATCAGGGGTCATTTGGGGGGGGACGCGGGGGGACGCCATCCCCCCGGGTGAGGTGCGGGAGGGCGGGGCCTGGAGCTCCCTGCTGGTGCCCGCTGGAGGTCGCCGCTGACTGTGGGGAGGACACACTTCTGGTGATGTCAGGGGGTGTGGCATATGCTAATGAGTTATGTTAATGAGTCCCCCTAGCTCTTTTTCTACGAAATGACCCCTGGAGGAAATAAGTATCTTCCTCTGAATTCAAGCCCTCCTTCCCTTTTCTGGGTCTGCAAGCTTCCCTTCATGATTTGTGACTTGCCAGATGCTTGTCAGAGGGGGAATGGAAGACTTCAAGGTGTGGACCTACCCTTGGTATGGAGCCAGGAGATTGGGTGCTTCTGGCATTCCTCTATGACACCAGTTCATCAGGTCTACAACCTCCAAGAGGGATCTCTGTTGTGGCAGAATAAAGCACGGAGTCATCAACCCTTTTTTATTCTAACACTCTTTTGGAATTTGATTAGGGATGCCAGCCTCCAGGTCAGGCCTGGGGCTCTCCCAGAATTACAACTGATATTCAGACTACAGAAATCAGTTCCCCTGGAGAAAATGGATGCTTTGGAGGGTGGGCTCTATGGCACTGTACCCAGCTGAGGTCCCTGCCCATCCCAGGCTCCACCCCCAAATCTCCAGGAGTTTCCCAACTTGGAGCTGGCAGTCCTACTCTCTCCCATTCTTTGCAGATAACCAGGGGAGACCTGGAAACCCTAAGTTTGACTACTATTTGTGGCTCTTCATGCTTGTTTGGGCCTGCTAGTAGTTATTATTTTGAGAAAGGATATTCCTTCACTGCCTCAAATCTCTGAACTTGCTGGAGGCTCCCAGTCTGTTGTCTAAGCCTGTTGTTTACTAGCTGCTGCATATAGAGTGCAGTCCACTTGCCCCAGAACAGCAGAACCAACTTCAGCCACCTCCTCTAAATTGCACAGGACAAATACCCATGAATGGTAGTTATTAGTGACAATAGAGTTCCTCAAAATTAATTATTTTTTATTTTCTGATGTTTTAAGCCTTATATCAGCATATTTACTTAATTGGATGCTATATCTGAACATGTTTAATGTTTAAGTTTGTTTTAAACATGTTTTAAGGGTACCATAGTTCTGTTCTAACCTCTGGGGAACTTACTTCAGAAATGGGCAAATCAGATGCCTTCACCAAAGCAAGGTAGAATCAATGACTTTTTTTGCTCCTAAGCACTGTGAGCCTGACCCAATAATTTCAGCAATCCCCACAAGCTCCAATTTTGTAGCACTGTCCCTGGAAAACATCAAGGACTGTTTTAAATCTACCTCACCTTCCAACTCAGCCCATTCTCTGAGAGTCCCAATGACAGAGGAGAACATGTTGGCAGAGCAAACTATATTAGCAGCCAAAACAGTCCAAAAAATCTATTTTCAGTTAAATCCTGGACTAAAGTTGAGAGGCTGTCTTATTTGATAAGCCCTCCCAATCAATTGAGAAAAGAGTGGTTCCTGAAGGTAACCTTGATAGGACTCAGTAGTATCCTACCACTGGTGTATGATCTTGCAGCCATCTAGGCAAACCGAACTTCCCAGCTGGCTGCGCCTTGTCTTCGCCTATTTCTCCTCCAGTAGGAAACTCCTCTGGGCTAAGGCACAAACAAAGTTGCAAAGAAAATGTGGAATTGATTTCCCTTTAAGGTCTCTGGGCCCAGATAGACTACTCTGGGACTGGAATGACAGCCCCAGATTGGAATGACAATCCCTGGGAGTAGCAGCTGATGGGAATGGAATTTCGCTCTGTGGGCTGACATTCCAGTCCCAGAGTAGTCTATCTGGGCCCAGAGACCTTAAAGGGAAATCAATTCCACATTTTCTTTGCAACTTTTTTTGAGCTGCAATGTATTTCAATGGAGTGGAGCTCAAGTAGTTTCAGTTTCCAATGTTTGTATGCCAGCTGAAGTTGTCTCCTTGCAAATAAAGGGTTGATGTTTTGAGCCAGCTTGTCTCTGCTGAATGGACCTCAGAATGGGTGCCTGAGTGAGTACTATAACCTGGGAACCCACAGCCAAAGGGGGACATTACACTGGAGAGCCACTGCCACTCTGAGTAGACCTGGTAAGGGGAGCTTGCAATGCCCAGTCGTTTCACGTTTTCCTAGGCTCAGAGCATTTAATATTTTTAGTTTTTATTTTTAGCTTCCACTGTGGTCCTTGTACTTTTTCTTGATGTTTTATTTTAAAAATTGCATTGCCAAATCCCACTATCCCCCCATTTTTCCATTTTAGGTAGGCATCTCTTAAGGGTGGGGGGAAAGGTTTGGGAGGTGTCAGTTATCAAAGTGTTAAATAAACAAAATATGGCAAAAGTCTTACAGTTTTAAGCATGTTTGTATTTTAAATTTAAAAAAAAACTTTTAATTTTGTTTGTCGGTGTCCTTTATAACGTTAATATCTTGGCTTCTGGCATTACATTTTATGACACACACAGCCTGGCCCGACAAAGTCCATTTATGTCAGATCTGTCTCTCATAACAAATGAGTTTGACACCCCTGCTCTAGCACTTCCTCCTCCTAGCCTCTATGGTAGGCATTAAGTAGGAAAGCTAGAGTATCATAGTTGCTGGAAGACTCAGAGCCCAAGTCCAACAACAGTGTCCTCAGGGTGGCACCCCAGCAGCAGGACCCTCAAAAAGCAAGGCCAGCTTGCTGGCCCCAGAAGCCTTGAACCTGGGAGGCCTGGATGAAGCTCCAATATGGGACTAGTAAGGGTAGTGTTGTGTACCGAGTATGACCGCACACATGGTTGGGTCCGCACATGGCCATAGAGACAATAGCCTGAACGGATCCTAGCACACACCTATCAGAGGGCTAGGATCCAAAAAGGGACCTATGGGACTCCAGTGCACTGTAAATAGTGTATCACGGGTGTGGGTGTGTGTTTGGGTATGGTTTACAGGGGGATATAAGATGGCATCAGGCCATGTCCAGTTACCCTGTAACCTAATAAAGTATGAGCTGAAATCACTCTCAATGCATCAGCCTCAGTACTTTATAGGTAGGTTGGGGATAATAATAATAATTTGGGTAGGGAGGGGGGGAGGCAAGCCCTGCTTGTTTTGCAAGGTTTGCATCTTCTTCCTTGGAGAGGCAGCTGTTTGCAGCTCAACTTGAGCAATCATCTGACATCATCAGCAGTTTGTGTGTGTGGTTGTGTGTTTTGAGGCAGTAGACTAAGCTGTTCCCTGATTCTGCTGGTGGCACTTGCAAAGGCAAACTGGTTGAGGCTTTGGGACACCCACACACACACACACTGGCTTGGGAGACTTTCAAAGAACTTCTTGCCTTACTGCCCCATCCTGTAAATGAGCTTCCCAGGTTCCTGCCCATGCAAAATCTTTACATTACAGTCAGCAAATAAAAGGTTAATGAGTCTTCAATTCCCCTGGAAGTGTGAGGGAAACCTTGTATCAAGTTCTGTGTGCTTTATGCAAACACTACTTCCTTTTTAGAGTGGAGGGTTGTTCCAAACACAAATTGGGAGGGGAGCAGAAATCTTGTTAAAACTGCAGCTGGAGGGAATGGAATATGTTTCAGTCTAAACTTAATGGTTTAGATGCAGTGTTTGGAAAGTCTACAGTGAAATGTGCAGTTGGGAGGTTTTGGTTGGGTTGTTTTTTTAAAAGTGTGCATTTTTTTTTCTTGCTCTCCTGAAAGAATCCACACCCCTGCTGTCTCGCTCTGCTCTCCGGTTCTCACTTTCTCCCCCCCCCCCATTTTCTATAACTCAAAGGTTTGTCAGGCCCCTTGCAGATTGCTGGAGCCAGCCTGTTCTGGAAGGGGGGGGGGCAATGCCAAGTGAGAAAAAAGCAGGTGAGACAAAACAGTTCCGCTGCATGAACACACAAAAACCAGCCCTATATCTCACCAAAATGTCCTCCTCCACCACCGACTCCCCCAACATCCCTTCTCTGCACCACCATATTTCTAAGCCAGGAGGATCTCTCTGTCTCTGCCCCTAATGAAGCTGGCCAGGAAGAGGCAAAAATAGCCCCTCTCTCCAAAGGTAGAAAACAACTATGGAGAGAAAGAGGGGAAGTAAGGGGCTTCGGGGGAGAAGAGCAAAGAGTTGGGGTTTAGTGGAGTGCTTGGTAGGAGCCATGGGATGGAGCTTGGGGAAGGCAGGGACCTTAGGAGGGTGTTATGCTTCAGAATCCTTCAGATGGACTCTAGACCCCAACTGGAGGTTGGCAACCCGAGTGTAGGTAGTGATAGTCAAATGGCTTTCCAAGGTGGTCAGACAGATTCCTGGAGGGGAGGATCCATCAGTGGCTACTAGACATATTGACTCAGGGGAGCGTCCATATTCAGAAGCAGTCAACCTCTGGATCCCAGTGTTGGGAGGCAACATCAGGAGAAGGAACCGGCCCCTGTGCCCTACTTGTTTGGTTCTTTGTATGAAACATGATGTTGGATTTGATGGATCTCTGGTTAAATCCAGGAGTGCTTTTCTGAAGCCCTCATTATTGCATTTTCATTCGGCATTTGTAAAGGTATCAAGCTTTGTTAAGGGTGCCAGCTAGTTTCCTTGTAGTTTGAAATGACTGATACGGATAGTTGTAGCATCTTCTCCCAGCTGTGCTTACGTGAAATTTTAAATTATGAGATATGTAGTTTTCTGATCCCCAAATGTTCCTGCTTTTTAAAAAAATGTGAATTCAGTTCCCTCTTTTAGTCTCTGGGGTTTTTCTGCTGTCACTTCTGTGGAGGACAAGATGTTAAATAGAGAAAAATAGGTTTACTTTAGCAAGAGGAAGGCATGCAAAATAAACTGGCATGGTTACCCACAGCACATCCATGAGAAGGGTGCTAATTATGTTAAGCTGATGTTTAGACAAATTGTGGCTGAAGGACAGCTATTATAAACTCATTGTTTAATGCACTGTGGCCCCATAGGATATCACTGGAGTCTTTTTGTAGTTAAAATGTAAATCTTTTATTAAAACAATAGAAGCAACAAGACTTTGCCTTATGGAAGGATATACAAAAAGATAAGCAACCTTCATCCCTGGAGGCATTCTGTCTCGAGGCCCTTATTAGATACTTGAAACTCATAGGTTTGATTTCGCTTTCTAGCCACCTTCTTGCAAAGTCATGTTGTGAAATGTAACGATGGAGTGTGTTGAAGAAAGGAAAGGAAATGTTGAGTTGCATTAAAAAAAAAAGCTCTTAGGCTTCTTGACTGGAAGGGAAAGGCTTCCTTAACCTTCTTTCTTCTCAGGCCAGTTGTCTGCCCATGCTACTTTGAATACAGGAAAGGATGCAGTAGCGACCTGTCTGGGTCTTTCGTCTCACACAAAGAAGGAACTTTGTCTCCAGACTACAGAAGTCAGTTCCATTGGAGAAAATGGATGCTTTGGAGGGTGAACATTATGGGGTTGTACCCCACTGAGCTCCCTGTTCTCCCTGGGTTCCACCCCCAAGTTTCCAGGAATTTCCCAACCTGGACCTGGCAACCCTAGTGGGAAGTGATATACAACAGTGACTTCAGAGGAAGAGGAGGGTTTAGGGGAGTGCCCCGAAAATGACATCACAGGGACTTCCAGTTTCAGCTACTCACATCACGGGTACACATTGACGGAGCTCCGTATGGTGCAGCCCGTTAAACGGCAGATAGGAGGGGTGCAGATGATTTGCCCCCCCCCACGAAGCTCTTGGAGGGAGCTCCCAGCCATGGGGCTTGAGATGTGCTGATCCTGAGGCTCGACGCCAAGGGATTGAGACACTCTTTGCCCTTAAAGTCGTGCTGCTGTGGCGCCATCATGGCTTCCAGAGATGCATACTGGGTGAGCGCTCAGGAGCTTTTAGCAAAGACTGCAAGCTCCTCTAGCATCTTTAAATGACAGCAGATGAAATGTGAGTAAATCTATATGAAGCGCATGAACTTTTAAGTGAGTTCTGAACTCCCGGGGGAAAGGGAGAGTTCATCCCTCCCTTCTTGTATACAAGCGAAAGAATTTACTGAAAAGGGGGAAGGAGTGAAGATAAGCTATATCTGAACAAGCAAGAGCAGTGTTATATAAAGCAAACTTAAAATAAGCTTCTTTTTGAACTCTTTAAAACTTTCCTGAAAGATAAACAATGACTACTCGGCAAGAAAAAATGGCGATGAGACTGACACCTCCTTCTGAAACTGGCAGAGTAACACCTCCGGTGTTAAAACCGGAAGCAAATACAGACTTTCCCAACATGTTGGCTGCAACATTGCGACCCCTACTGGATCAGATGACAAATCTCAACTATAATTTTGAAACACTCCAAAAGCAAATGGCAAAGACCTCAAAATCAGTGAAAAAAGTTGAAGCTAAAATGACTGTACTTGAGCAAAAATTGGAGCCTGCAGAAAAAGAAAGAGCTTCTGATAATGAAAATGACATCACGGGAAGGAGTTGGGTTTTGGTGCAGTGTGCTGGAAGTGACATCATTTGAAGGGGTGGGGCTTGGGAAATGCTATCATTTGACGTTTGACATGGAAGTGACATCACAGGACATGACATCACAAAAGTGATGCTACATCCTTGCTGGACACCACCCCCAAAGACTCCTGGATCCACCCCCAAAGTCCCCAGTATTTCCTGAGTCAGACTTGGCAACCCTAATTGGGGCAAAAAAGGATAACCACCCAGCACTTAAGCTGTCTCCTAAAAATGCCAATGATCCAAAAAGATCTAACTGAAACTGAGATCTTTCCAGGTGGGATACTATTCAAAAAATATCTCTTAGCCTTTAAAAGTCCAATTGTGCAGATGCTAATTTACAGAAACCAAAGTAAGTTATGTCAGTATGGATTAATTCCATCACATGTTTTTATTAATACCCTGAGAGACCCCTTGACTGTTCTCAAGGGAAACCCCGTAAAGTAAAATTCTGGCAACTTTAAACTATCAATGCAGGAACTTGTAAGTCCCCCATATGACCTTATTAAGTGAGAGGAACCTGTTGCCAATGCTGAGCTCACACTTTGTCCTAAATCAATTAAGGAAGCTAATGCAATGCAGATTATTTCTAATGTTGATTGCCCTATGGAAACTGAGTAAAAAGACCTCTTCTTTTGTTTGGCACTCCCACACAGAACAAAAAGCTATCATTGGTAGACTAACAGAATTAAAGGAAACACTTTTATTATTAGGAACTGAACAGGAGCAAACCTCCTTGACTAAGAGCAACTTAATTAATGGTCACCCAAGTGCGGTAACTGAGGGAAAACTAAACTAAACCCATGATTGAATGACACTAAATCAGCCTGTTCTGTTTCCCTGTACCACCAACTTCAGCACCAAATACTAAATCTACCCAACAAATGACATCTGACGATTGGCAAGCAATAAGGTTCTTAGAAGCTGGAGAACTAGGACCTGAACAATCAGTAACAGCTGTTATAAAACATGATCTGGGCAGTGAGATGTATGGAACATGCAATCTAGGCTGACTGGAGGAGATTGGGGGTGTACCTTCGCACATGAGCAAGACCCCTAAATTTGGATTGTGAGAGGCTTTCTGTCAACCAAGTTAGGAACAATTAAAAGGACAGGTATGGTCCAAAAGCTGGAAAACAGATTCCCCTGCAGGGAGCAGGAGGTGGTCTGTATGTATATTTGTTCTACAGACATACGGACAAGGATATCAGAGGTAATTGCTCTGTACTGTAAAGCTTAGCTTAGTGTTATGTTTTCTGTTCTTTTCATTAGATCTGTAACCAGTAGGTATGGTAGCTATTTCCCCTGTCTGTGCTCTAGCTTAATCTGTAGCAATAAAGTCTTTCTGTTGAAAAAATCAGACAAGATTCAGCTTCTTTTCACCTGACCTTAGATCACTCTCTTATACTCACATGCACTCACAGGAGAGGAGCTGAAGTACTTGGAAAACTCTGCCCTTTGTACTTGCTCAGAGGCAGCCTTTACCAGTGTTCCCCAAGTCATTGGCAACATTGGAGGCTGGGTTCTTAATTTGGGATGGTGGGAAAACAAAGAGGAATATGCTCTCACATGTAAGATCACATAGATCCAGAGCAGGTTAATGACAGAGTTAACAATATCAGAGTGGAATAAAGCTGCACATACTCCAGAAATTCTAGATTTTAAGAAGTGGCTGAAGAAACTGAAAGAGAGCTCTTGGGGCAGTTTACAGGCTCTGTAGAACTTTACACAGGCTAGTATGAAGAGAGATTTTCAAATTGTATTTTTGTAAGTGTAGCTGTATTCTTTGTTTTCTAATTCTGCAATTGAGTTTGCATCTTGGGTCTAGAAGGCAGAAGACACAGTTCAAGAGACATCAGCAAGTACCACAGAACTCAAGAGCTACAGAATTTCTACACACTGCGTACATTTTATATAAATACATTTAATATTAATTGGATTCCGGATGTTTTATAATTGCTTCTAATTTTCTCTGATAGAAGTCCCTGAGAAAGCCTGCAAAGGACACAGATCGCTAGAGGTCACACCTGCTCTCCCTCTTGCCAGCTGGACACCACAGGAGTCGCTGCCACCGCAGGGTAAACTGGGGGCTGGCTCTTCTCTGCCTTGCATATACAGCCTGAGCTAAAGAAGAGCTGCACGCTGCAATACTCAGCTTTGTATGGAACAGAAAGGTCATTATTACAGGTCACTGAAATCTGTATGCTGAGTCCAGGAGGAAAAAAAATAAGAATACAGTGGGATTTAAAAACTAGCAAAATTTATTCTAGCATAATCTTTCGTGAATCAGAGCTTGCTGCTTCAGATGAATAGCATAGTTTTTGAAGCAACTGGAGCAACTAGTCCATAGTTTAGTGACTGGGAGTGTCCTGCAGCCCTTCCCACAGCAATAGGAATTCTGAACTGAGTCAGTGTCTCAGGCACGGTCCCCCTGTAGAGTTGGTATTAGGAGTACTAACACCATTCTGACTTGCATTTTTTAAAATTCTACTTAACGGGATCTTGCCTTTCTCCCCAGTGGGGACTCAGAGTGGCTTACATTAATATCCTGTTCTCCATTTTATCCTCACAACAACCCTGTGAGGTAGGACAGGTTGAGAGTGTGTGATGGGTTAAGAGTCAACCAGAAAGCTTCCATGGCAGAGTGGGGATTCAGATCCAGCCTCCTAGATCTTAGTCCAGCATTCTAACCATGACATCAATTGATATCTATTTGTTGTAGTTGAAATTAAAAATTAAGGATTTTGAATTACATTATTTATTGTAATTAAAATTATGTTTAAAAGAGTAAATGCAGTTGTAGGCACAGTATGTTTATCAGAGAGCATGGGGAATTATTTCGATGAAATGCATCCAGTATCCAGAAGAGGGCACTGGTTTCCTGTGGAAAACATCAAAGTGTTTATTCACACTTCATAAACTGAATGCAAACAAGTTTAAACAGCAAGCAGCTAGTATTGGCAATGCTGAACAGCACATTTTCATTGTAAAGGGGAAAACAGCCAGTGTGCTACTTTGCTGACTGATTTCCCTCCAAAACATCGCAGTCTAAATAAAAATGATCTATTTTACTTTGAATACTTCGAACAGAACTTTGTTTTTAGAGGAATTAGCATAGGATGACAGCCAACATTTAAATATCTGCAATGTAAATGGATGCTCCACAATCTGAAACTAATCCATACCGGCACATTCGTTTAAAGGATTTATCTGAAATACACTAGAAACAACAGTTTCCTTGCAGCCCTCTTTCCTAGAATCATAGAGTTGGAAGGTACCTCTAGGTTCATCTAGTCCAACCCCCTGCACAATGCAGGGAATTCCCTCCACACCCCCAGTGACCCCTGTTCCATCCCCAGAAGATGACAAAAACCCTCCCCAGCTAAAGTGGCCTGGAGAAAAATTGCTTCCTGACCCCAAAGTGGCTGTCAGCATTTCCCTGGGCATGTAAGAAAGGACCACAAGAACTAAGCACCGACGCAACCCTTCCTGCCCTACCTCTCATGATCTACCTAAGTGCAGAATGAAAGGGAGTTGTGAAGTGAGACTGGCAAACTAGAGCATCTCCTAAGCAAAAACACCTCCAAGATGTAGCAGATTTATTTTTCTGATTTTCCGAAATATATCACTGAACTAATACAGTTCACTAGTCCTTAATAATTAACAACAAAACACACTCTGTAGCGGTTAAGTGCGCGGATTCTGATCTGGGAGAACCAGGTTTGATTCCCCACTCCTCCACTCGCAGCTGCTGGATGACCTTGGGCAAGCCATAGTTCTGTCAGAGCTGTTCTTGAAAGAGCAGTTTCTGTCAGAGCTCTCTCAGCCCCACCTACCTCACAGGGTGTCTGTTGTGGGGAGGGGAAGGGAAAGGAGTTTGTAAGCCGCTCTGAGACTTCGAGTGAAGGGCGGGGTTATATTTGCTTTTTCAAGCATTTGGCTTGTACTGTTAGATTCAAGTCCAGTAGCTCCCTTCATCAGACATGAATAGGAAAGGAGATCTGAGTCTAACCAAGCCAATTACAATACACAAAGATACAATGCATACTGTAATTGGCTTGATTAAAGCAAAGGGGAAATGCTTGTGGGCAGAAAATTAAGATTAAGAATCCTATGTCTCTATTCAGCCTAGGGTGGGGCCCATTGTTCTAAACTTTTGAATGAACTCAACTTCAGCAACTTGACATTGCAATTTCCCCTTGAAGTTTCTTTTTTTGAGGACTGCCATTCATAGGTGAGCAACAGAATGACACGGAAGAGTAAAATCGCTGTGGATGAGAAGATGTTTGTGGTTACATGGCTGTCTGCGGGCAAGAAAAAGTTTGCCTCCCATTGCCTGGGAGATAGGAGTATCATTGTCCAGCACAGGTTGTAACTTGTTAATGATGCATTGAACTGATTTGAAATGAGAGCTTTATATGACCACCAGTGGTGTTTATCTGGGCCTGTCCTGCAAGATTTAAAGGGCCCTTCAGCTGATCGTTGGAGAGCAAGTGGCCCTCAGTTGGAGGGCCCTTTAAATCTTACAGGGAGGGAGAAGTGCATGCGCCACCCCCACTTCTCCCCCAAAGCATTTAAAGGAATCCTTTAAATGCTTTTGAGAAGAAGTGGGATCCTTTAAATTCTTTGGGGGAGAAGCGGGCGGGGGGGGCAGCGGCACATGTCTGCAATCCATGATCAGCCGGAGGGCCCTTTAAATCTTACAGAAGGGAGGGAGAGGGGCACACGCCACCACCCCCTGCTTCTTCTCAAAAGGGGCCCTTTAAGGAAGGGGGCTGGCCCTTTAAGGAAGGCACAGAGCCCCCAATAGCCCCACCGTAGCTATGGGCCAAGATCAGAACAAACGCAGCTGTAGTGTAGCACTTGGCTGTAAACAATGGGTCATTCTGCATTTGTAAATGAACAAGTCTATGGCGCTCTCTTGTCCATAGGGCTGGCAACCTCTAGGTGGTGGCTGGATATCTCCTGGAGAAAATGGCTGCTTTGAAAATTGGACTTCATAGCATTATATCCTATTGAAGTCCCTCCCCTTCCCAAATCCCACCCTCCTCAGGCTCCACCCCTGAAATCTCCAGGTATTTCACATGGTCAGCTAAATTAATAGAATGTTGGTTATCATGGATACTAGCTATTGATAAACATGACAACCCTAGAGCTTAATTATTTATTATAGTAATAAGTTAACCTTTTCATTTTACTCTTGCCACCTGTTTAAGTAGTTCATCCCAAATTTTTGAACTGTTTCCCATATTATCTTTCTCTTTCTTTCAGTCTGTTCCAGAGTGCGCATGCACACTCACAAAATCTATAATAGGCACGATCCAAGTACTGCGATTTCCCACATTTAAAAAAAATAGATCACATCCCTGACCTGAAATTTCTATATTTTGATTTTTAAGATAGTAACAAAAGAAGCAATTAAAAATAGAGGATGACCCTAGTTAGGAACCCAACACGTTGCTGGAAGTATTTGTTCTCCTTATCTGTTCATCACTGAAATAGATGTAATCGTGAGGCAAGTGATTTGGGTTAAATTTGAGCAGATCACACTAGAAAGAGGCTAAATCACTTTACAATTGATTGTATTATGTGTAAATTAGTATTTCCACAAGAAAATTCAGAAAGGTCCATGGTCTCTTAGTATAAGTAAATTTGTGTTTGCTTTGAGCTCTGTAAGTTTCATTGGAGACTTGTTTCTTCTTCCTTGGCTTTTATAGAGTGAAGAGAAGTTTTCATTATTGCTTGAACACTGACAAATAGTGCCTACACATATGTTTCATCAAGCATAGTGCTATTTCCTTCCATTTATGCTGAACAGAAAGAAATAAAGGCAATGCCTGTAATAGAAGATAAAGATCTCAATCACAGCACGGAATACATTTCAATGTTTTAGTCTTCCATTAAGGCTCAAGGGAAGTTATGCTGATTCTTCAAATCAAAGCACAGAAATCAATTCTGAAGATATACTATATAAGCTAAAAAATCCCAACAAGAATAAAACCTCACATAAGCAGTATTCCTTCATCTAGTCACTAAGCCCCAACCCAAAGACTTCTTCAAGGAATTCTGAGACTCTTAGGCTGCAGAAAACAGGTGATATTTTAAATAGTTCTGATTACTAAATCAAATCAACAGCTTTACCTGTGTTTCCAAATCTATAAAAAGCCAACAGAAACTCTATTCCAGAATTCAGGTATGATTACTACTTAGTTACTCCCAATAGGTCGCTGCATTCTGCATTAAGTACAGATTCTTCACCATCATCAGAAAATCCTGATGTACTGTTTTGTTGTGATATGCAAACTATCCGAAACTGAATTACCTGTATTACTTAATATGCTGAAACAGATTGGGAAAAACAATAATTTTTGGAAAACCTTTGGGTCCTCACTTTCTGCTTTTCACAACTGCAGAAGAAGAGGTCTGTTAGGAGGAGCACTAAGTGACAAGACTGATTATCCAATTTGGCTGGGGCATCTTCCAACCAGAGTAAATTGCAGATATTCCCACTGAAAAAGGATCATTCTGACAGGCATTTATATGCATAGTGATTCCACTTTCTACCAAGTACTGCACAGTTTCCAAGGTCAACATATGCTTGCTACTCCATTCGCTGCTCCAGAAAGCTTTGCCTGCTATACAAGCTGCAGGGGACCCCTCCCAAAACCAGCTGCTGGAGAAGGGGGAAACAGAAATAGATACTATTTCTGCACTTCACAACCCACAACATACAAGTCAGAGATGCAAACGTTTTGTTTAAAACACTTAGGAAACGAGGCAAGCAACAGGTGCACGGAGGAAAGGAATAGAGGTCAGAGCCAGTTCTCTACCCAAGTTACTGTTTCAGGTGACATAATTAGGAAGGAACTGATATGCTGCTGGAACACAGTTTGCTTCTAGCTGCTGGTGATGTGGGAGGAGATGACAGGCATGGATTATGTTTGTCATAGTCTCTCAGTGCTGCCACTGCCTGGATTCAAAATGAGGTTGAGGCACTGATAGCCCCACTGAAACTTGGAATTTTGCCAACCAGTTGCAGCATAGGAAGAGATCTGTCACTTCCCAGATCTGTCACCACCAGCCAGGTTCGAAATGAGGTTCATTCACCGGCAAGTCCCACTAGTTCCTTTGATTTCCCTCTAAACCAGTGACTTGTTACAAGATAAATTGTTTTGGCAGTTCTGGCTGTGCCAGTTTTATCTTGCAGGTTGTTTTTAATCTCACTGACTCATATTGTTTTCAAGTGTTTTGCAACTTGTTGCTCTGTTGGCTGCCTTGAGTCTATGGAGGTAAGGCAGGATATAAATATTTCATACCACACAGTGAGAGCCACCATAGCTCAAATCCCGACTGTGCCATGAAGCTTGCTGGGCGACCTTGGGCCAGTCACACATTCTCAGCCTAACCTACTTCACAGAATGAGAATAAAATGGAGGAGAGGAGAATGGTGTAAGCCGCTTTGGGACACCACTGGGGAGAAAGGCAGCAATAATAAATGAAGTAAATATATACATAAATAAAGGTAAAGGTTCCCTTGCTCGAAAGCCAGTCGAATCAGACTCTAGGGTTGCGGTGCTCATCTCCGTTTCAAAGCCGAAGAGCCAGTGCTGTCCGAAGATGTTTCCGTGGTCATGTGGCTGGCATGACTAAACACCAAGGCGCACGGAACGCTGTTACCTTCCCACCAAAGTGGTACCTATTTATCTACTTGCAATTTCTTGCTTTCGAACTGCTAGGTTGGCAGGAGCTGGAACTAGAGACGGGAGCTCATTCCGTCATGTGGCACCCTGGGTCTTTAACTGCTGAACTACTGACCTTCCACAGCCTGCAGTTCAGCATCTTAACCACTTGAGCCACCGCAGCTCCTTATATACATAAATAATTTATATACATAAATAATGCACTTCAAATAAATAAATACAAAAAAGTGACCATTATATATTGATGCATGGTTCTGCTGATTTATGGGCAAAGAAAGTGGAGGATGGGTGAATCTATTTTAAAACAAATATGGATCATATGCACAGGTGAGTGGAATGATACCTATCTTTCTGCCTTAACCTCAGTGCCTCTCAGCTCATTATGCCTGCCCACATTTCATTTTTGTTATAATATATTCTCCTTCTCCCCACTTGAAGACTATCCTTGCAAGGAAGAATTTTAATTGCCTATAAATAGGAACACAATCCCCTGTCTGTGTGATATTTGTTTCCTGTTGGAACTAAAACCCCAAATAGTTAGTTTGGTGTAGTGGTTAAGTGCACAGACTCTAATCTCAGAGAACCAGGTTTGATTCCCCGCTCCTCCACTTGCACCTGCTGGATGACCTTGGGCAAGCCATAGTTCTGTCAGAGCTCTTCTTGAAAAAGAACAGTTTCTGTCAGAGCTCTCTCAGCCCCACCTACCTCACAGGGTGTCTGTTGTGGGGAGGGGCAGGGGAAGGAGTTTGTAAGCCGCTCTGAGACTCCTTTGGGTAGTAAAGGGTGGGGTATAAATCCAATCTCCTTCTCCAAATAATACAGAAAGTCCAGGTATAATAACTATAATAAAGGTAGACAGCCAGTGTGGTACAGGAGTTAGGACATCCAGTTAGGATTGGGGAATTGTTGTTGTTGTTCAGTGGCACAGTTGAGTCTGACTCTTCATGACCAGATGGACTACATCACGCCGGGTCCTCCGTTGTCCTCCAGAGTTTGCTTAATTTCATGTTTGTTGCATCGATAACACTGTCTAACCAGATCATCCTTTGCCATCCCCTTCTTTGACCTTCAATCTTTCCCAGCATCAGGGTCTTCTCCAGTGAGTGCTCCCTTCTCATTTGGTGGCCAAAGCATTTGAGCTTCACCTTCAGTATGTGGCCTTCCAGGGAACAGTCAGAGTTGATTTCTTTTAGGATGGACTCTCCAGCACCATAATTCAAAAGCATCTATTCTTCGGCGCTCGGCCTTCCTTATGGTCCAACTCTCACAGCCATACATAACTACTGGGAATACCATTGCTTTGACCATACGGACTTTTCTTGGCAGGGTGATGTCTCTACTTTTTATCATGCTGTCTAGGTTTGCCGTTGCTTTCCTCCCAAGGAGCAGGCATCTTTTAATTTCATGGCTGCAGTCACCGTCTGCAGTGATCTTGGATCCCAGGAACGTGAAGTCTGTCACTGCTTCCATGACTTCCCCTTCTATTTGCCAAGGAGTGATGGGGCCAGATGTCATGATCTTAGTTTTTTTTTTTTGATGTTGAGCTTCAAGCCCACTTTTGCGCTCTCCTCTTTCACTCTGAGCAAGAAGCTCTTTAGGTCCTCTTCAATTTCTGTCATTAGAGTGGTATCGTCTGTGGATTGGGGAGAGCCAGGTTCAAATCCCTACTCTGCCATTAAGTTCACCAGGTAACCTTGCACCAATCACAAGGTTTGTCTTATTGTGAGAGACAGTTTACAAATAAACAAGCTGAAAGTGAGTAGTTCGCCAGCACTTGTCTATAAATGAACATTTAGACGTTACTTATCTACAGAGGTCATTTCGGGGGGAACGCGGGGGATCGCAGTTCCCCCGGGTGAGATACCAGGGGGCGGGGCACATGATGAAGCCCCGCCCCCTGCTTCCGGCCGCCCTGCTTCCGGCCCTCATTCAGCCAGGAGGAGGCAGAAGAAGAGGGAGGGTAAGTTGCTTCCTCCCTGCCTCTCCCCACCCCTGCCTGCCTGGGGCCAGGGAGGGCCTTCGTGGGGCTTCCTTGCACTCCCGCCGGCCTTGCAGGTCCACCGCCGGGCCCCTCATGGGTGATGTCAGGGGGTGTGGCCTTATGACACACCTCCGGTGATGTCAGGGGGTGTGGCATATGCTAATGAGTTATGCTAATGAGTTCCCTTAGTTCTTTTTCTATGAAACGACCCCTGCTTATCTATAAAGCAGTACTAGGTTCCTGGAAGTCACAGGCTCCTCCTTGTCAGCACAAGCTCATACTTCTCTTCTGGAGGCCTGGGAGAATAGTTTCTTTGTTGCAGTGATCCTTAACACCACTCTACATTAGAGATGGACATGAACTGGCTCATTAATGTAAGTTCATGATGAATTTGGGGCAGTCTGTGGTTTGCAAATGGTAGTTCACAAACTGAAGTGCTGCCATGAACTTCCATGAATTTTAAGGACGTTGATGGCTTTCTGCTCTTCACAAACAACAGCTGAGTGGCAGGGAGCAGGAATCAGGGGGTTAAATGGCTCTGAGCCATTTAAACCTCTACTTTCTGCTCCCTGCTACTTTTCACAGGGAACTCTTGCTTCCTGGTCCCAGCGAAAACCGATGGGGAGCAGAAAGCAGGGATCACGAACCACTATGAACCAGTTTGGTTCGTGAACTAACCTCCTGGTTCATATCGGTTCATGGTTTGGTCCATGGTTCAGCCCATGCCTACTCTACATCCAAGCAAGTGTGTATCCAATAGTTACTGGTTAAGTAAATACTCCTAGCCAGCAAACTAAATCCAGCCATTATGACTATGGGCATCTCTAAGTATTAATTATGTTTGCACTCATCACAAACTCATTTCTTTGCAACATCTAAATTATGCTGTAGAATGCACTGGTGCTTCCCAACAATAGCTGCAATGTTTGAACTTGCCCTATGTTTTTATTGTTTTCTGGACCTGTTGCTTATCAACATTTTATTCTTGCCTGGATTAAGTGCCGACTAGCTGGCACCCAAGCTTCTGCAAGACATCAAAAATAATAGAGCAGGTGTGCACACAGCTCGTAACCCCCAAAGCCAAAGGCAGCCTATGAACAATGTGATTGTAACAATTCTCCTATTATTACTGTTCAAGACAGACAGCAAGAAAAGGAGTTATAACTGTCTCACAATCCAAATTATTTATGTTTGTTCATTAGTTGTATTTTGCTAGTTTCAGTTATTACTTAAAGTAGCTGTTTTTGTGAGCTGCCTCGGGGAGAAAAGCAGGGTAACACATTACTTTAATATATTATTTTCTTCACATGCTTCAATTGATTTTCACTACATACAAGAGTGGTCCATCAGCTATTTTAGAGTTCTACCTTACCCATGTGTGTCATGTCCTAGAGACAATTTATGGTCTTGCACAAAAAAGGAGCTACTCTCCTTTCTAACCAGTTATCTGTATTGGTGATGCTAGTATTACTACTTCTTCCAAAGATTCCAACACCTTTTTGGAGCAAAAGTATACTATTGCATTGTATTCTTAATGAATAAGATACATTCCTCGTTTAAAATAGTATTTTAGTTAAGTACTAGAATTAGTCTTTCTTTTTGCACTTGCAATATTAGCACATCCATTTTCTTATCTCGGAGTAGGGGGGAAAAGTAAATAAATCTATGCTCCTGTGGCTGCTATGTGTCCAGGAGTCTCATCAAAGGGATGAGGGTATATGGATGTACTTCAGGTTACAAAATAGACTCCAATACTTCTTGCAAAAGATTCCAGTGCAACAAAGCTGCAACTCTATCATGCCATTCTTTATAGTCAGTGTGAGCAATCTTACTGCAGGCACTGACCATGTGATCTTCCTTTGTCTTGCAAAGTCAACATTTGCTGTTATTACTATTCATTTCAAGTGTCTCCTCCTGTGCAGCTAGACTGAGTCCTTCCATTTCTTTGAGTGCCCATTTTGGAGCCACTTCCAGGTGTTTTCATTATCAAATTTATTCTCTATGTCTTTCAAATATTGCCCATGCAAGTGCTTTTCCTTCCAGTTGTCAAAGTGCGTTTTAATTGCAAGCTTTTTTGTAATCTTCTTTGGTTTCTGTAACCTTAAATAAGTCTGCCTTGTATACTTCAACCAAAAGCTTCTCTTTGCTTTTTTCTTGTTGTAGTCATTCAATATTCTTTTTTTCTTCTTCAATAGCTTGCTTAACTTTCAGAAGACCTCTTCCACATGATTTTCTTGGTAAGTGAAGATGATCAGTGTCACTTCTAGGCTGTAGTGAGTGATGCATTGTCATTATCTTGCAAGTTTTGTGATCTATTGCTTCTAATTCTGCTTGTTTCCAGTTGATAATGCCAGTGGATATCTTAGAACTGGAACTGCCCATGTGTTAATTGCCTTTACAGTGTTGACTCTATTTAAATTTGTTCACAATATCTTTTAAACTCTATGGTAATACTCCTTGGCTGTATTTTTTCTTAACAAAGGTATGTTTGATGTTGTCAGCTTCCAAAATTCCAAGATATTTGTAGTTTTCTTCAAAGCCCAGTGTTTTGCAGAATCTTGATTTCTTCTTGTTCAATGATTCAGTGCTATTCAGTGCTAATGCTGCACACTTGTCAAGACCAAATTCCATTGCTATATCTTTGCTGAGTATTCAAACTGTATTTAATAAAGAATCAATCTCTGATTATGAGTTTCCATACATTTTCAAGTAATCTATATACAATAAGTGTGAAATCTTGGGGCCTGTCTTTGACAGTGTAGGCCTGTGGCATTGTGAATGATTGTGAGTGGTATTAGGGCAATGACAAAGAGCAGTGGTGATAGCAAGACTCCTTGGCAAATTCCTTGATATTAACTGTTCCATTTTCCCCCCTTCACTTTCAACTTTGTGTTCCATTTACTCATAGCATTTTGACAAATGTTATTACAGTTTTGCCAATGCCTACCATTTCTAGTATTTTAAGAAGAAGAGATTGGATTTATACCCCGCCCTTCACTTGGAGTCTCAGAGCATCTTACAAACGCCTTTCCCTTCCCCTCCCCACAACAGACACCCTGTGAGGTGGGTGGGGCTGAGAGAACTCTGACACAAACTGCTCTTTCAGGAACAGCTGTGCCAGAGCTTGTGACTGACCCAAGGTCACATCAGCAGGTGCAAGTGGAGGAGTGGGGAATCAAACCCGGTTCTCCCAGATTAGAGTCCATGCACGTAACCACTACACCAAACTGGCTCCATGTATGAGAGAGCAAATCAAATGCCTTCTTGTAATCAATCCAAACAACATGCAGGTTGGTTTCCCACTTTTTACAATTTTGTAAGACCATTTTATCAATAAGTAACTGATCTTTAGTGCCTTGGGATTTTTGGAAAATTCCTTTTTGTTCATGTGTAAAATTGAATTGAGCTGTAGATATTCTTGAATGGAATTGGCTATAATTCCTGTTGATAGTTTAACAGTTGTTGAGAGGCGGAAGTTACTTGGCAGAAGTAGCTTGGCACAGCTCCTTTCTCTTTGTTCTTCAGAATGAGAAATGTCCAGTTAGTTGGTATCCAATATTCTATTACTGTTATTATTGCTTTTATCCTACTTTTGTGAAGCCATAGGGCCACCAAGATGGCTAACTAAAATATTCAAATTAAAATATCACCTTAAAAGCCATTAAAACCAATTAAAACCAAGACCGAGCTGTGCAGATGATGAATGACAAATGCTGACTGACTGCTATTAGGAGAATGAATGTGATGGAGATGATTGAATTGTGTGACTGCCAGATTTAGAATTGTTATAATTATTTATGGAAGTGTTAGGTAGATATTAAATTGTTAGTAACCATTCTGTGAATGGCCAAGATAACTGGAAATTGTTAGCAACTACTTCCAGGAGGTTGTGATTCCAGGTAATTGTATTTTATAGCAGATTAGTTAGACTATATTTTGTTAATTAGGGAGCTATTTAGGCTTATTCTTTGTAAAATTAGAAGTTAGATAGTATGGCATAGCAAGGAGTTGATGATTGATATCGTTGTACTGGGAGCTGAAGTGTATTAGGCTCTGGGTGGAGATGTCCTGCTTAGCGAGTACCAGTGGTCTGTGGCCACCGCAAAGATCAAGTGGTGCAGCAATGCCAGAACAGCAGATTCTGGTGCTTTTGGGGAGGGGAAAGTTTAGCGGTGGGTCTAGGCAGAAAGTCAAGGGAAGGGCACTAAGAAAAAGGAGGGCTTGACACCCTTCCAGCCTAAGACCCATCTCGAAGGAGGTTAGCAGTGGGGCTAGGATGAGGGACCCCCTTCCGTCATTGGTGTTGTGCAACGCCAGGTCCATTAATAATAAGACTGCAGTCCTTCGGGACTTTATCACGGAAAAACAAGTAGACCTGGCGTGCGTGACCGAGACCTGGGTGCGGGGTGGGGAGACTGTAGCGCTCTCCCAGCTGGCCCCACCCGGGTTCTCAGTCCTACACCAATCGTGGACTAAGAGGCAAGGGGGGGAGTGGCGATGTTCATTCGGGAGGTTTACTCCTTTTTCACTTTTACCCAGAATTGGCAGATTGGGTGGAGGTGTTTTCGCCTACCTTGCAATGAGAGCAGCAGACTGCAGTGATGGATGTGGTGGTCTGCGGTTAAGTAGGTTGGTCACTTGGCAGGTTGGTGCAGGCAAGAAACCGGATCCGGTGAGCACCTGACGGCATTTTCTCCATTAGGGAACAGGGGGTCATCAGAAACTGCCTTTGGATTCTCAGGTCCTGGGTGGGGAATGGTGATCACCTCCTCTGGTAACCTCGTAGGGTATGCTCCTCCCTGCAAGTTGTCAGGCTTCAGGGGTAGGTGCTCCTAGGTAGTGAACAGTTTGCTGGGCTGCCGGTTGCGAGCCAGACCGATGGCTCTAGAGCGGAGCTAGGTGACCCGTCCGAGAAAAGGGCAAGGAGGTTGGTCAGGGGAATGACACCTGCCTTGCCTGTTCCGTGCTCGCTTAGCTGGTCCCTTGCCACAATGTTGTGTTAAATATTTAATAAAGTGGCCCTTGTTTACTCCAAACTGTTGTCTGTCTCGTTATTCCGACTGGGGGGGCAATAGACTAGGCATAAGAAACATATTCCAAAGGACTTCTGATTAGAGTCTGATCAAATATGAGCTTGATATATGATTCTGCCACATTAAGATGGTTCTGTAAGTGCCAGGAAC
Organism: Gekko japonicus; assembly: GCF_001447785.1. Lineage (NCBI taxonomy): Eukaryota > Metazoa > Chordata > Lepidosauria > Squamata > Gekkonidae > Gekko > Gekko japonicus. The sequence goes on along the minus strand of NW_015163618.1, from coordinate 163,000 downwards.
ACATCTGAGAGTATATGTCTGGGTTCAGAAATTTAGACCACTTCCTTTAAGTGACTGGATTGCTTCTCAAAGCCTAGAAATGTATACTTCTGGGCTCTGAGACTGGATCCAGGAGCTTGCAGAAGGTTTTCTAGATGCCAGGAATGATTGAAATCAGAAATTACCCCCACTCAAAGTGGCCCAAGTCTCTTCCGACACTATGGAGAAATGGGTAAAAAAAAGAGGAGGGGAGAGGGGCATGGTTCCTTCTTCACTTTTAGTGTTCAAGAACTTCTATGGACCATTTTCTGATCAAATCACCAGGAGTGAAGATGGATCGAACCCTAAATGAGACGGAACTGCAAGGATCCTTTCAATCCTAACTGAAGCTAGATTGAACTAGTTTAACATCCAACTGATCAATGTAACATTAGTGAATAATGAGCACACACAGGGATGGAATTATTGCCTGCACTTAGTTCTACTGGCTTCAATGGGAACAAGTTGGTCTAAATAGACAATGAATCATTCCATTATGCAGTAAATGTATACTTTGAGGAAGTAAACAATTACATTTTTGTCAGTATTCAAGTGGTAGTTAATTAACTTGTTTTCTAGTTAAGGCACAGAGGTTTGATCTACCCAGAAACAAAATAAATATTTCCACAGTAGCACTAATCATATTTAGCATTATGTAAACAGTCACAATTTAATAATATAATTTAAAGAGTACTATTTTTACAACTCAAAAAATGTGTTCATAGTGAACAAACTACTGTACTTAAGGCAATAATGCACCTTTAAGGAATCATCCCTGTAACTTTTATAAATGTCTACACACAGTGTATATTTATGTCATCAATTTGCATAAAAAATAAAGATGTAGAAGCACAAACAAACAGCTGATTACATACGAGAATGTGCAATCAGCTACTGGGCTAGCAGAGCACAATACACATTAAAAAGCTTTAGAAAACCAGAAAGAACCATTTGGCTTTACAGCCTGAAATAATATAGATGAACAAGCAAACCTGGAAGGAAGGCAAGGCATAGAAAACATGTAAAGCTATTATTTTTTTAAAAAGTTCAGTAAGCATAAATTCAATGAGTAGCAGTTAATTTCTAGATTATTTATTGGATTTCAAAAACAGTGGGATTTCCCACACTGAACCTCTACCTGCGGCAGTTTAACCAGACCCTTCCTGGCCTAAACAGTATTCAGAGAATATTTTATTTTAAAAGAGTATTTCCCACCAGTCATGTTGCCAGTAAAAAAATATCACTTAGAAATATATAAACAACAATTTAGTCCACTAAACAATCACCATTGTTTGAAAAGCAAAACATATAACCAATTGGTCGCTCAGAGTGGTTTTGTTTCGGGTGGTGTGTCAGCTGTGTCTGTTCCTGGTTCAGTCAGATCTAGCCACAGTGATCCATGCCTTAGTTACTTCTAGATTAGACTATTACAATGTGCTCTACTTGGGGCTACCCCTTGAGGAGTGTTTGGAAGCTGCCGCTAGTGCAGAACACTGTGGCTAGGCTGCTGGTTGGGGCCAGCTATTGGAAGCATGGGACCCCAACACAACAGCAATTTCTGGCTACTGATCTGCTCCCAAGCCTAATTCAAGATGTTGGTTTTGTCCTTTGTCTTGGGACCAGGGTATCTGAAGGACCATCTTCTCCCATATGCTCCTGCCAGGGAATTAAGATCACAGGGAGAGGCCTGCCTGCCTGTCCCCTCCATCAAAGAAGCTTGTTTGGCAGGTACATGAGAGAGGGCTTTCACAGTGGCAGTCCCATGATTATGGAACAACCTCCCCAGAGAGGTGCACCTAGTCCCCTCATTTTCAATCTTTAGAAGGCAGCTGAATTTAGGACTGCATTTGGTTAATTTACTAGCAGTCCTAAAGTGTGATTTTAAATTTTGGGTTTTTTAATAGATATGTATTGTACTTTATGTATTTTATTTATTTATATATTATTACATTTCTACCCTGCCCTCCCTGCAAGTGGGCTCAGGGCGGCTTACAATATCTATACTGTAAGCTGCCAGGAGCTCCATATAGAAGAAAGGTGCCTAATAAATGTTTTAAATAAATAAGCCAAACTCAACAAATCAGGGTACAGAAATTCATCCAAAGGCCTAATTGAAATACAGCAACATTACATAATTTGTGAAACCTAACTGGTGAGGTCATTTTATATCACATCTATTGGTAATTATTCTACAGGGAGGGAGGAACAACAGAAAAGGCCACTGACCTTGCATAAGTCAAATGCAACTGAAAAAAGGAGGGCACCTTCTTTAAGAACAGTTAGTATAATCTTAGTTTGTTAGGAAACACTACATAAGGAAATGTCCTTCAAATTCAAGTGGAATTCCCAATTGGAAAGGGGAGGCAGAAGGGTGGAGGGCAAATGTTGGTCTATGCCTATCTCCTGAGCTGCTAAGGGCCACCAAGAGTCTCCAGGCAAAGATTCTGATGCTTCTCACACATGAAAGTTGTGCCCACTTCAAATTCAGAAGAGCATTCACAAGATAAACTATATACTCCTACTATCCCCCAATATCAACTTACCTGGTTACTCAAGACACTGGAATTGTGTACCCTGGAGCCCTGATCCTGCCTATCTCTACATATAGGTAAAGGGTGTGGCTTCTTACACAACAAGAAACCAGAGTAACAACCCCATTCCTACTTCTCTGAAGCATGCAACGGCTTGGAGTAGACCAAGGAGAAATGTCTCTACAGACCTCATAGCTGGCTATAGGAATCTGCAATCTCTCCTTATATATAATTGTATTTTGGTGGTGGCACTTTGTGAACATTCCACACGTTCCCAAATCAGTTGGCTCCATGATGTGTCACTCAGAAGCTGTCCCTATCCACTGGCTGCATTGCTTGAGTCTCGCCTCTGATATTCTAAACAGTTTGCTGTTCCTCTCCCCCCCAGTAGCCAGTCAGAACACAGTCATTTGCATATGTGGCCTGATTGGCCTTTGCCTCTAACATTATAAATAGTTTGCTGTTGCTATTGGGAGTCATTGAATGTGTCCTGAGGTAAAATACATATCCCAATCTTCCCTTAAACGGTCACTGGAGTTGTCAATCTCCCTGTGGGGCCTGGAGATCACCCAGAAATCACCGTGTTCCCCACCCACAGCACATCATTTCCCCTACAGAAAATTTCCCAGTTATTACAATGACTGCTTTGGGCAGTGGACGCTATGGACGTATACCCTCCTGAAGTCCCTCCTCACCCCAAACCCTGCCCTCCCCAGGCTCTACCCCTCAAAACTACAGGTCTGGCCCTCCCCTTAGTATTGCCAGCCTCCAGGCAGCACATGGAGATCTCCAAGATCAGTTCTCCTGGATAAAATGGCTGCTTTGAGCAATGGACTCTATGGAATTATACCCTGCTGAGGTCCCTCCATACGCCAAACCCTGCCCTCCCCAGGCTCTACCCCTCAAATCAACAGGTCTGGCCCTCCCCTTTGTATTGCCAGTCTCCAGGCAGCACCTGGAGATCTCCAAGATCAGTTTTCCTGGAGAAAATGGCTGCTTGGGGCAATGGACTCTATGACATTATACCATGCTGTGGTCCCTCCACACCCCAAACCCTGGCCTCCCCAGGCTCTACCCCTCAAATCTACAGGTATTTCCGAACCTAGAGTTGGCAACCCTGAAACTGCCTATGGAACTGCTTTCCAGACCCTTGGAACCCAGAAGACATGGCATAGGAAGAGGTGCTTTTCTACCTTAGCTGCCACTGCATAACCCCAAATCAACGTAAGTCATGGGTGAAGGGAACTATACCTGCTACCATGAGGCTGTCCTCCCATAGTACCCACTTGGGGCAGCAAAATGACTTGAGACAGCCCTGCCTTATAGCTAAGCAGGAGGAAATAAACATGGCTTGCCTCCCTCTATTTTCCCCTTCCCTCTGCCGCCCCACCAGCCACAGCTGGGACACTCACCCGGAGCTTCCTTCTAGAGCTCATTGTATTTCTTCCCACAACGGGCCTTACTCCTAGTTTATAAATAACACCTATTTATTGTCTGCCAGATCAGACACTTTAGCTCACATACAGTAAGTCACACTCATTTGTTGAACTACTTAATAATTTTCTTCTGCTTCACAGTGCCTTATGAATCCTCCTTATGGGGTGAACAGACAGCAGCACAGGAAAGAAAAGGAAGAAGTGTTTGGTAGTTGACATTTCAGGTGGGATGTCATACATTCAAGTCAGTTGTGCTTAAGTATTTGCCGCTTCAAGGCTTAAACTGGTCTTCAATTTTACTTCCTTTAAAAAGGGAAAGAAATGGGCTAGGATACTGAATTGTAGTCTGTGAAACTACATCAGCAGAGAGCCAGTTTGGTGTAGTAGTTAAGTGCGCGGACTCTAATCTGGGAGAACTGGGTTTGATTCCCCACTCCTCCACTGGCACCTGGCTGGATGACCTTGGGCAAGCCGTAGTTCTGATAAGAGCTGTTCTTGAAAAAAAAGAGCAGTTTCTGTCAGAGCTCTCTTAGCCCCACCTACCTCACAGGGTGTCTGTTGTGGGGAGGGGAAGGGAAAGGAGTTTGTAAGCCGCTCTGAGACACCTTTGGGTAGTGAAGGGCAGGGTATAAATCCGTTCTCTTCTCTCTTCTTCTTCTTCCATTCAGCACATATTTCACATATACATATTCTGGTATTGAGATTACTGTACACAATCTCTTTTTTTTGCATGAGACTTAACCAGATCCTTGCATAGATGGTTCAAAGGATGAAAGAACACTGGTCAGATTGCTCATTCACGTTACAGATGCTTGACGTATTTCTGTATTAACCATAATAATCCAACATGCAGTTAAATAGCATGACAAGGAAATATAAACCTCATATATTAAAATTGTAAAATATCTTAAAATATATAGTTATAAACCCATTAACAAAAATCTATAGCAGAAATATTACGAAGCTGAAAAGATTCAGAGATGAGAACTGTGATGGATGAGAGGCGGGGGGGCAGGAGATGCTGTGACAGTTGTGGTGACAGAAGGAGCCACTAGCACCTCTGTGACTGGGAGGATGTGAGAAAGGTGCTGTTCTCTGGATAGAGGGCATCCTTTAGAACCAACAGGGAAAACCTACTTGGTTTTTGTTAACACTTCTTAATTGGAGGATCCATGTTCTGGCTGGCTTGAGCCCAGGACCTGGCACACAGACTGGCTAAGGGCCCCTAAGCACACATAGGGTGGGATCTGAAAGGTGGAGCTATTTCTTTCAGGTGGTTGGTTTTTGGTGTTTATTAGGACATCTATCTCTCCTGTGTGTTTTGCCATGAAGGATGACAGAGGGGGATGATGCTAAAGATTGTTGCAGGTGTGCTGGGGGGGGGATCACACAACTAACAAAGACCAGCTATACCTTTGATTGTAAGTATGTAGTCAGAAACTTTCCATTTGTTTTGCTTAGTGCATGTAGATCTGTTCTTCTAATATTCTGAGTTTGTGCCTTGTTTCATTAGAGGAAGTTGTTTAATTAGAGAGAGTCTGCATGTCTCCTTGGCGACTTGGCATGCTACAGTAATACACCCATGTCACGTTGACCTTGGGCAACCCATGAGAGGGAGGGGGGCTGGATTTTACTTGTGGTGGTGGCAGCAACAGAAAAAAGGGAAGGCAAGACAGTGGCTAGTTTGCTCCACATAGGTGATTCACTAGATCTTATTCAATGGTCTTTAGCCATTTTCTTTTCTTTAACATCAGCTGTTATAAATGTTACGAATATTATGACCATAAACCATCTTACAGCAGTGCATTAGAAAGACTTGCCCACAATATGATATACAGCTGCAGCAGGACTAAAATCCAGTGATTATAATATACACATGCAAATGGTTATAAAGTGAAATGAGATCTACTTGTGGCTATACCAATGTGCAATCAAATGATACTGAACTAAGAGAAAAGAGGCTCTACCAGAACAGAAAAAAATCTGTTATTGTTACTGTAAATAGTCAATGTCTCCATCCAATATACTTTGAAAAAGTATACAAGTCTTCATCATGAACTGAGCTGCCTCACGATAGAACATTGTCTCTTTCCACCACAGTCCATTTTTCTGCATGGATTATATCTGACTCTAGATACATTACTTTATATGATCCTGGGGGTCTGGTGCAGGGATACTGCAGTCAAACATGTGGAAGCTCTGTTGGCACCAGTGTTCCCTCTAAGCTGAGTTAGTGTGAGCTAGCTCACAGTTTTTTAGCCTCGAGCTCACAGATTTTTGTCTTGGCTCAGGAAGAATGGCTCCAGAGCAAACTAATTTATGCAGTAGCCAAATTGCTCACTCACAACTTTAATGCCAGTAGCTCACAAAGTAGATTTTTGCTCACAAGACTCCACAGCTTAGAGGGAACATTGGTTGGCACTCCACTGTATTGGCAGCTGCACCAGCAACCAGGACCCCACCGACAATGGGGAGCTACACAAGACTGTTCCTGTGTGAAAACCACCTCTGTGCCTGTAGACAATAGAATACCAGGTATTGTGATACTGGTCTTTTCCCAGATGCCCTCTGAAACCTGAACTTGAAGGCCGTGTACAAAAAAATGTTTTCTTAAAAAATTGTTTTTGCAGTGTAGCAGATACTTGCCTCACTGTATTATATTTTGGGGTTGTGAGAGGACAAAAGCTTCCATGGGACACACGGTTTGCCTCACACATTTTCAAAATGGGCTGTCCAGCATGTGGAGTGTGATGAGTGGCGGAATGGGTTGGTGGGTCGATTGCTGAAATGTCGAACATCAAAATAGCGGTTCCTCCATTTAGCCTTTCTTCATATGCAACATCAAATTCATTAGTGAACTAACATACACGTCTAGGAAGCTGTTGATGGAAGCACTAATTTGTAAGTAATATCTGTTTATATAATGGACCAATGTGAGAAAAGCTCTACAAATTGAGATATCAAAGAGAGAAAAGTAATTGAGGTCAAAATAGAGCATCCCTATCATTAAATTCAAGTTTGATAAATTCTACAATCTCGTCCTCTCAGAGTATCATTAGGGTAATTTTGTGAAATTACACCTTTAATTGAAGTCTGTACAGAAGCAATTGAAAAGAGGCAAAGACATTATTAAAACACATACCATATATTGTAAAACTGTGTATTACTGCTATCCTTTTCTCCTGTACAACCAATGAAGGGGTGAGATACAGGGAGCCAGGAAGAAAGATGAAAGAAATCCTGCAGGTAATAGCAGCAGGTCACCTCAAACAGGTGAGCAGACCTGATTCAGAAGCTTTTTGTAGAGAATATCACTGACCTGTCAATGTAAGGCAGCTTTTTGGCTGATGATATTCCTTGACTCTATACAACATTTCTGCATCAGAAATCTACAAATATTTGCACTGAAGTCTAAGAAAAATCTGGAGTAAATGGGGCACAAAAATGGACACAGATGCATAGTGTTTAAACAGATATGTAATAGCTTCTTCAGTTTAAACCAGGGGTGGCCAAACTTGCTTAATATATAAGCCACATAGAATAAACATCAGACGTTTGCAAGCTGCAAGACATGAACAAATATTACACACAGGGTTTTGTTTAAAAATTCGCAAACTTGCTTTTTATTAACGTTAAATGAGACTGTCAAAAATAAAAACAAAAGGGATAAAAACAGATATTGATAATGATATTTATTTGTCCAATGATGTTTGTTTGCTAATGATATTTATTTGTCTAGAGAAAGACAACCCATTTGAGAACACATTTAAAGTTGCTTTCTTTCTCTGCTTAAGCCTACCCAGGGAGGGGTACACTGGCTGGGGAAGGGAAGACCTTTTGGGAGGCACGTTTCCCCTTCACTTTCCCAGCCGCCCTGCTGGGAGCTGCACAATATGTGTGAAAGAGCCACATGAGGCTCCCAAGCCGCAGTTTGGCCACCCCTGGTCTAAACAGTTTCTTTTCTTTTGTAAATGCAGCTATTGGGAGTGCCTTATGGGATTACTTTATTAAGAAGGGAAATAGCTTGGGGGGTGGGAAGACAGAAATGTTAACCCTTTCATTTTCTGTCTTTTCCTAGAAAAAAACCTTCCCCATTGCTTTTATCTCATGCCCTGCTGGGGAATATGTAGAGCTATCATAACTTTTTCTAGCATGAAACAAACAAGCTTGAACACACTTGAACCTGCCTTATACTGAATCAGACCAATGGCCTGTCAAGGTCAGTATTGTCTGCTGTGCCTTGTAGTAGCTCACCGGCAGTCCTCAGGCAGAAGCCTTTTGAATCTACTATCTGATCTTTTAAAGTAGAGACGCTGGGTATTCACCATGGGACATTCTGCACACAAGGTGGGAACTCAGAGTTACTATAAATGTTTGGGATAGTCTTATCCACTGAGAATACAGTAGGGGATGAAAAGGTTAGCTGGCCCCCACTCCCATAATTTTTCTTCTTAAAAAGCAATCATTTAAAAATCATATAAAATATACTTGGAAGAAGCATATAGTTGAGCTCTGTGTGGAAAGACACTTCTGTGTACTGTGTGTGTCTATATGTTAATTATTCTGGTTTTTCCTTCCCACTGCAGTTCCCTGCACCACATCCCAGAACCTGCTTTCAGGAACTGCTTAATGAAAGGAAAGCAGTTCTTTAGATCCAGATCTAGGGGGGGGGGAAGTAAATTGTCCTATAATCTTCATCTGCATAGGTAATAATATGGTATTGTACAGCTCACATGTTCTAATGCACAATACAGCTCTCTAATAATATGAAAAGTTAAAATCTGCATATATTAAAACTAATTACTTAGTATACTTTTTCTCTTGTTGAATAAATGACAATGATCCATCATACTCTGCCTTTCCCAAATTGTTACATTACTGAAATATAGTATAGACTATGCCATCTGTTGTGATGATTTCCACTCTCACACACAAACAATTCCTTTAATGGCATTTTCACAAAAGTAAAAACATAATATGTGAGAAATAAAAACTCAGGTTCTGCATAAAATATAATTCCATTAAAAATTACCCTATGTTGAGCACCTGCAAAATTTTACTACGTATAGAGGCAGCAAGATTTCCACTCATACATCCACACATTTTAAAAACAGAATTAATAAGACAGGTAAATAAGACAAACCAAAATTATCATTAATTAGTTATTGTGGGCTAGGTAATCTTCAGTGGGAACAAACTTGGGAAAAGGGGAACAGAAAGTATGACATTTACAGACACTCAACTAAAAAAAAAGGCCACAACTTTTTGGTGAATACTAGATTTCTTCTGTTTTGGTGCAGCATGGAGAGGGAATGTCTGAGATGTGACAATTTGAGGGTTGATAATTAATAACCAAACCTGCCTGTAGGGAAGAATAGAAAAGTGGCTTAAGGCAGGAGCCACTGCTTTTGTGCCTGCTGCTAGCCACCAAGCCTTTGAGATGGCTGCCTACACCTTTGCTCTAAAGTCCTTTAAGGAAACAATCTGTGAGACACGAGGTTAATGCATCCCTACATATCCTGCACTATATTCTTGTCCCAGCTAGAGATGTACATTCTGCTTCCTTGAACTGAAAAAATACCAAATAAATACCTTATCAGTATTTATTCAGTATTCTTAAAGCTGAATGCAAATTCAGAAAACTTTTTGGCTACCAAATAAAGTTTCCTGAATTTAATCGGCTTTTGGGTAGCCAAATGCTGACTTCCCTCCCCCATGACTTCCCATCAATTTCACTCCCCACCAGTCAGCTTTGAGAGTGAAACTGATCGTGGAAAGCTCCAGGGCTGCTGGAGAAGTGCAGGCAGAGAGCCCAGCTATGTTTAAATGCCTTTCTTGCCCTTTCCCAGTTTCTTTCCCTCTCTGTTAACCAGTGGGCACCAAGAGCCATAGCTTATGAACAGGATGCAATATTGGGCAGTTTGGTGGACACTGAGTGCTGGGCTTGACTCAGACCACTCCTTATCTAATTCTAAGGATGACCAAAAGGGAGACACTCCCCTCAAATCTGCCCACAAATGAATCAGACACTAGATAGGCTGACAGATGGAGGGGTGAGGTTTCACTTCATAGCATGAGAACCAAAGGCAAGGGACCACGGGATGCAGACTGCACTGGTCGCCCTCACAGATGATCTCCAGAGGCATCTGGATTAAGGTGGGTTGGTGCTGCTGTTGCAACTTGGCTCTAATAGCAGTGTTCAAAATGGTCAATTATGACCTTCTAACCCACCGCCTCACTGACATGGGGATACAGGGAACTGTCTTGCAGTGGCTGTCCTCCTTTCTCCATGGTTGGGGACAGAGGGTAGCACTTGAAGAGAGGGTTTTGTCACATTACCCTGTGGTATATGGTGTCCTGCAAGGGGCAATTCTCTCCCCTATGTTATTTAACAACTATATGCATCCCCTTGCCCAGTTATTCCAGAGGTTTGGGTTGGGTTGTCACCAGTATGCTGATAACACCTAACTGTCACCAGTATGCTGATAATCACCCAACTATCTCATGATGGACAGATGGCTGGACTCTGCCCTGGACATTTTGGCTAGAGGCTGTGGTTGATTGGTTGCAACAGAGCCAGTTCAAACTTAATCCAACTAAGACAGAGGTCATGTTCCTGAGTTGAGGGGGGATAGGTTCAGGAATCCAACTCCCAAGCCTTGGTGGGGGCACCATTGATACTGGCACCAACAGTGAAGAGTGCTCCTGGATGTCTCCCATTCTATGGAGGCCCAGGTCACTAATGTTGCCAGATCAGCTTTCTACCACCTTTGGCTGGTCAGGCAATTGGTTCCCTAACATTTCTCCCAGGACTTGGTGACAGTGATCCATGCAATGGTCACTTCCAGGCTTGATTACTGCAACTCTCTCTATGTAGGCCTACTCTTGAACCTGATCTGGAAGCTTCAACTGGTACAAGTTAAGTCAAAACCTTTATTGGCATCGATTGAAAAAACAACAACATAGGAACCACAGATTTTAAATATACAAAGACAGTAATCCCACCATAGCTTTAACCTTATATTCTCGAATCCTTATAGCAATAGAGAGGAATCCTGCCACTGCAAAGGTGATGTTTGGGCGGTGATCTGATAGAAGGAAGGGTACTAGTCTCTTCTGGATAACTGTGCCTATTGATCAAAAGGGGCTGATTAGGTAAAAAATGTGGTGGCATGTCTGCTGACTCGGGCACCTTTGCAGGCACACATTCAGCCAGTGCTGCACCAGCTGCACCAGTTGAGTACCCAGTCAGTTTCAAGGTTATGGTATTAACCTTTAAAGCCCTGTGCATCCAGGGACAAGCATACCTGTGGGACCGTCTCTCCCCATATGTGCCTCGAATAGCCTTGTGCTCTTCAGACCAGCACCATCTGGTAGTCCCAGCTCAAAAGACATCCACCTTGCCTCGGCCAGGGCCCTTTCAATCATGGCTCCGGCCTAGCGGAACATGCTCCTAATGGAGATCAGGGCCCTGTGGGACCTGTTACACTTCTGCAGGATCTGTAAAATGGAGCTGTTCCACCAGGCCTTTCGTTGAGGTGGTGGACGTCAAATAACATTGGTCTCCCCTGCTTCAAGTGCTCCATGGCACTATTTACATCACGGGTGCCAGGAATAACAGATGGCAGGCTCGTAGCTACATTGGATCATTTTGGGGCCTGGCCCCCCAACTTCCAAGGCCTCCTGACTTCCTATTTACCCCAGCTGGATTTGAGCCAGGGGCCACAGGCTGGAGTTTGAGACACCTGTTGGGAAGGCTGAGAGTGCCCCTGAGAATGCATGCCAAGGGCAATGGATCGATCCAGGGTGACCAGCCAACAAAGGAGGGCAACCTACCACTCCCCCAAAAAGACACCAGACAAAGTACTACTCTCAAAGAGTAGAAAGGAAGCTGGGGGCAGTGCGGGCCACAGAGGCAGCAAGAGCCAGGCCATGGGGGACTGGTGCCGATCATCCAATGGCAGAGTGGGGCATCCAGACTGTGCTGCTTGCACCCTTCCATTGTCGTTGTTGCCGTCGCAGAGAACCCCCCAAGCCCAGTTGCCCCAGCACTTTAAGGAGGGACTCACCGCCCCCTTCCGCGGCTCCTTGCTTCAGTGGAGGGGGCGGCGGTTATGGCAGGGGGAGGAAAGGCAAGAACTGCTTTAGTCCCACTGGAACCTGGTGCGCCCTTACCTCCAGCCACCACATGGGAACACCAGCTGGGGCAGGGGCCAGCCTGCCAGCCCACGTAAGTTTTTTTTTTAAAAAAAAAATATTTTCACTTTAGTGCCCCCCAACTTTTTAAAAGGCCCCCCAAACTGAAAAATCCTGGCTACGGGCCTGACAGAGACTGAAATAGACCAATCCCCTCTCTCTCTCTCTCTCTCTCCTCTCTCTCTCTCTCTCTCTCTCACACACACACAAACACACACAGCATGAGCTCAGCATACAGTGGACTCAGATGCAGCACTGAGATGCCACTTGGTATTTTAAACTGGTACTGAAGGATATTTTCTATGAATTGATGTTTTAATTGTACCAAAGTTTAATGAGATGATTTTATTGGTTTTAAGACATGTTGTAAGACACCCTGAGCCAACCTATGGGGTAGGGTGGGATATAAATCTCAAAAATAAATAAATATTTATCGCTTAAACTGAACCTGGATGTCTTAGTGGAAGATTCCAGATGTCATTAAGATGACATTGGATTCATTCAAGTGCTGGACAACATGAAAACTATGGCTTTATTTTAATTGTAATTCATCTGTGAAATCAAGATTTGCTCACAGAGGAATATATACCTGTGATTTATTTATTTATTTATTGGGATTTTTATCCTGTCCTCCCCGCAAAGCGGTCTCAGGGCGGCTTATAAGGGGCAAAGCCCATATAAAACAAGGTAAAAGCAATAAAAACATTAATAACAATTAATCACAACAACAATAGTACTCAATTGAAAGCAAGATGGTCCCCGGATATATGCCAAGATGGTAAACAGACAGTTCTCTGGAGATGATGTTGTCCTATAGCCGATCCCAACCAGGTAAATCTGGTGGTATCAGTCACGCAGAAATTGTGGCAGATCTTTCCGGGCCGTCCTTAACCACGATGTTATCCACTTCATTGGTGGCGGTGGTAGTGGCGGCCCCTATGTGAAAGCCTGGTGGAAGAGCTCCATCTTGCAGGCCCTGTGGAACTGCATAAGGTCCCGCAGGGCCCTCGTTCCACCAGGTAGGGGCCACCACCGAAAAGGATCTGTCCCTAGTCGCGGCGAGCCTTGCCTCCCGGGGGCCTGGAACCACTAGGCGATGTTGTGCCCCAGACCGAAGTGCTCTTGGGGGTATATGTGGGGAAAGGCAGTCCCTCAGGTAAGTCGGACCCTGGCCATATAGGGCTTTAAAGGTAAGTACCAGCACTTTGAAACGGATTCAGTATGCTATTGGCAGCCAGTACAGCG
>NW_015163618.1:136448-148121 GCF_001447785.1 Gekko japonicus | reverse complement strand
CTACTGTTTTGTCTGCCATGGGGCAGAGCTGTCAAAGACCGAATTGTTCTAAATAATTGGGCTGGGCGTGAGCTCACAGATGCAATCCTGGCTGCATAGAACTCCCTCTTAGCAGCCTTGACTGCCATCTCATAGGATCTCATAAACTTCCTATAAGATGTTCTTGATGCTTCATCGCGAGCACGCCGCCACCATCTCTCTAGCCGTCTTAGCTCTCATTTCATAAGCCGCAACCCCTGGGTATACTAGCCTAGAGCGAGAGCGCAGAGGGCGCCTGGGAGCGATCTCATTGATGGCTGTGGAGAGTTGGTCATACCAGTCCTCCACAAGCTTGTCCAATGAGCCTCCAGGGGGCATCGGATCCCGCAGAGCCATCTGAAGCCGAACAGGGTCCATTTGGTTCCGCGGGCAAGCTAAAATCTGCTCTCCACCTAACAGGGTTGGGGTGGGACATTTAGATGAGCTTTCAGGACAAAGTGGTCCGACCATGGTACTGCCGCTGCAGTAATCCAGTCCACTGTAATCCCTGCCGCGAAGATCAAATCGAGCGTGTGCCCAGCCTGGTGCATGGGTATCGCCACAAATTGAGAGAGTCCCAGTGCCGCCATGGACGAAACCAGGTCCGCAGCCTCTCCTGGGTGCTGGGGAGGGTTCCACCGGTGGCCATGATGTCTGGCTGGGTTGCGCTGGCAGTCAGGGAGGGTTCACAAAAGATAGCTGCGATAGGACCTCAGACCAGCAGGGAACGGGGTTAGCAGCACCCCTCAGGTCCCTCTGCCCCATGGGCTGGAGAACACTCGCCCCCTTGCTCTCTCTCTAGCTATCATGCGTAGTGTCTCCTTCTCACGTTCTTTCTCCCCGGTCCTCTCAAAGAGCCCCTCTTTTTATTCCCCATGCTCCCCTGCCAGCGCCACCCATCTTCCCCGTCTCCCTCCTTCCCCAGCTGGCCCCGCCCCGTTTATATGCCAGGATGCTCCTCGGGCGTCTGGGGTGTGGTCAGCAGTGGGCAAGTGGCGGACTTCTCGACCTGAGGCCGCGCCGCCGGCGCCACCATGTACTGTAGCCAGCTTCCGGCTTTGTCCAGTGGGGCCGGAGTCGCGCCTCTCAAGGGAGGGGCACCACGGGGTTCGCTGTGCGGGCCTCGCACTGCCGGGGGTGCAATTCTTACTTGGGCCCTAAGGAGTCACACCGTCGCACCGCGTCCTTTGTGGGGGATTCTCCCCGGCTCGTCCACCACTTCTGGGGTGAGTCGAGGTGCGGGTATGCCTCTGGGGCCAGGAGGGTTCGTCCTGGGGCAGGTGAACCGGGACAATACCCCACCTTGCTAAACTTTCAAGTTTCCAACAGCCCACTTTTTCATCTCACATTCTGCTCCGGAGCTTACCTTGTACTAGCCTGTATTTCATAAGTATCAACCACAGAGCCCTACTCTTAACATAATCTTGTTTTGCTGATTTATTTCCACCAACTATCCATGTTTTGCAATGTGTTCAGCTCTGAAGTTATGAATATTTATGGTACTACATAAAAGTATATCTATTTACTTTCACCTTAGAGAAACTCATTTCTTCCTCGTTATCTACCAGCATTTGCTATTGGAAAGTTCAGGACACTGACCTGATTTGCACATTATTGGTGACAACACCTGCCATCACATTGAGAAGGAGGAGGAGGAGATGATGAGTACCCTTTCTCTGCACCATGAATTAAAGAGGCCATCTAACCTAGAGATGACATACTGAAGCCCAGTTACCCAAAGGACTTGCTTATGCAATTTCCTTCTCTTGAAACAAAGGGGTAGAGAGGAGAAAGTATGAGAACAGAGGCCTCATGTGATCAACCTTCATATGTTGTTTTGAACTACCCACCAGTAGTATGAACTTAGGAACTGTCACCACTAATATGAGCCAGGATACTATTTTCAAGTAAGTCCTTAGGAACCCTAAACAGAAACCAACCAATTTCACAGTGGTTCCCTTGTGTGTAAGCAGCCATTATTCAGTACTGCAAAGATATGTGGCTTGTATAATGTACTGGGTTATATTCCTAGGCTGAATAAATGCAAAATAATAGATTTACATTGTTATAACGACTAAGTAGAATGAATTCTTGTTCAGGAAACATGAATTACAAAATGGAAAATTGTTTTTTTGTTTAGGGATCCTCAATTGCTGTTCCTTCTGATTTTTCTTCCCGTTTGTCAGAGACAATGCCTACTTGCTAATCATCCCTAGTTCAGTTGCTTCTAGAGTCTCACACATTTTAATTCTGAGCCAGGCAGAGCAGAACAACATCACACTGTTATTTCCTTTCTACAGGAAAGAGATAAAACAGTAGTCAATTAAAGTATTTGTAATGACTACTAAAACAGCATCCCCGGTACCCCTTTCTGCCTTAGACAAACCATCACTAACCAGGAAGAGACTATTTAAACTATGGGAGTCTACCAATGAATTTAGGATTCTACAGTTTTAAAGGGGGAAGGAAGATGTATTTGTGTATGAACTTACTGCAGTTTTTCAAACGTACAGCTGCATGCAGGGAGAGCATCTTTCCCTAACATTTAGAAAATCTCTCACCTTAGAGCTTACAGTGGTTTTGTATGTGAATTACTTTGAAACTTTGAAATTTCAACTCCAGCCACTTACATCTGAAGGGAAGCTCCTTAGATTGGAGAAAGGCTTTAAATATGAGCCAAAAGGAAAGGTAGGGTATAAATAGCTAAATACGGTAAGTAAATTTTGCTCAGTGAAGTTTTAGTGGCAGGATCCATCCCATAGGGTTGCATCCACCACAAAATTTCCACTTGCATTAGAGCAGGGGTGTCGAACTTATTTGTTATGAGGATTTGACAAGAACTGGACTTTGTCAGGTCGGAACATGTGTGTCATGAAATGTAATGCCAAGTAGCAAAGATATAAACTTTATAAAAGACACAGACAAACAGAATTAAAAATATTATAGTGGCTATTCCATTGGAGCCCCTCATTAGGAGGGTGTGAGTTAAAACTAATACTTCTCTCCAAAACTGGAGTCCCTTGAGTTTGTAGAACTATATTTTAGCCCTGGCTGGTCCCAAACCTTCTCTCCCCCCCCCCCCATCCCTTTAAAATGTGCCTGCCTAAATTGGAAAGGTGGGAGAATAGTGAGATTTTGCAAAGCATTTTTTAAAATAAAAAAGAAGCATAAGGATCACAGCAGAAGGAGCACCCCCAGCTCCTACCTGTGACGAGGACTACAGAGGCTGGGAGCGGTGGCTGGGAAGTCTGGCAGCCCTGCCAACTGCTTCCTGCTCTCAGAGGCAACCCCACCCACTGCTCTTTATACTTCAAGGCAGCTGAAGCTCAGAACAGTGAGGATGGGCAGGGGAGGGGGGGAGAGAAGGGAGCCCCACTCTGTGCTGGATTAAAGGCCTGGGCGGGCCAGTTCTGGCCCACGGGCCATAGGTTTAACACCCCTGCATTAGAGCTTTGTGCAAGTAGAAAACACAAGAAAAAGATTGCAGCAGCTGGTTGCACTAGTGGCAATTGGCATTAGCGGTGGGATGTGCCAGCTGTTGACCTGGAGAGGCAGAGCATAATTGACATTTTTTTTAAAAAAGAATTTTTCTCTCTCCTCCTTTTGTCTGGCTACAGGAAGCCACAGTAATTTTTTTTAAGGTGCCAGTAAAACCAAGAGGTCTTTATAACAGTGTTGAAAGGGGGTTTAATAATTTCTAGACTATTGGGTCCAGTAGACAGAGAAACTGTAGGCAGTGTATGTTCCTTCGTTCTGGGAGACAGAAACCAGAGGACACACCTGTGCCTAGAAGCAAGACCAGGGCAGGGGCTGCTGATCAGAGGTCTCAAGAGAAAGCAGACCGAGAGATGGCAACCCCAAGGGAAAAGGTCTTGCATTTACAGCTGCAAATTAAGCAGATGGAACTTGAGAAAGAAGAGAGATGGAAGAGAGGGCATCCCAGAGAGAGCTGGAGCTTGAGAGAATGAGGATGGTGCACGAGCTGGAAATGGCAAAGTTGAGGAAAGAGCCACCTTCACTTCCTCCAGATGCTGAGGTACCAGGGGATAGAAGGAAATATCCTCTGTATAAGGAAGGGGATGACATTGAGGCCTTTGAACAGGTCTGCATGGATTACAAGGTTCCCGAAGAATGGTATATGGAAAAGCTGAGACCACAGCTGTGTGGAGTCCTGGCTTCAGTGTCTGGCCAGATGGAAGGCGAAGCGAGGGCCAACTATAAGTGTAGTGGTTAAGTGCGCGGACTCTAATCTGGGAGAACCGGGTTTGATTCCCCACTCCTCCACTTGCACCTGTTGATGTGACCTTGGGTCAGTCACAAACTCTGGCACAGCTGTCCTTGAAAAAGAGCAGTTTGTGTCAGAGTTCTCTCAGCCCCACTGACCTCACAGGGTGTCTGTTGTGGGGAGGAGAAGGGAAAGGAGTTTGTAAGCCGCTCTGAGACTCCAAGTGAAGGGCGGGGTATAAATCCAATCTCTTCTTCTCTTCTTCTTCTTCTTCAAACAAAGAGTGAGTGAGAGAGTGGGGTTCATCAAAAAAGGGGCCCAGAAGCGCTTTAGGGAGATCGGGCTGGAAGGTAAAGAGCACTACCCACAGCTGATGTATAGGCTGGGAAGAGCCTATTATTTATGGGTAGAGGTTGCTGAAGCCAAGACCATGGATGACATCAAGGCCCTGATGTGCGACAGGTTCCTGATTCTTCTTCCAGAGCATATTAGGCGCCCTCTTGTGGACAAGAGTCCTTCCACTCTCCAGGAAGCAGGACAGTGGGCCGAGCGACTGGCTGAAGCCTATGAAGCAAAGGTGCAGCACCCCTCATGACTGGGGTAAGAGAGAGTCTCCTAAGTCCCCATCCCAGTCCGGTAAGCCGTTAAAGGTGACAGAAGACACGGCCCAACAGCAGCGGAATGGTCCCTCAAGCCCTGGGGTGAAGTCACCATGTGAGGAGAGGAAAGTGCCCCAGTGTTTTGCGTGCAACCAACTATGTCATATCTGGAAGCAGTGCCCTCACGATGGAGCCAGTGCATACCGCCTGATGCTGGAAACCAACCAAGCTGTTCCTCCTGTATTCGATCCGGAGTATATTCCCCAGTGCCACTGGAAGAAAGTCTGGGTAGATGGCCAAGAAGTAGTAGCCTGGTGAGATACTGGTTCCCTCATAACTACCATGCATCGCTCACTAATTGATCCCAAGTACTTCCTTCCAGGAGAAGGGAGGCTGGTAAGGTGTCTGAACGAAGTAGAAGGGATCGTGCTTCCTGTGGCCCAGCTACCAATCAGCTGCAAAGGCTGGAGTGGATCGTGGAAGGTAGGTGTGCATGATTATCCCCCGATAGCCATGTTTGTGGGGGAAGACTTAGTGGAGCATCTGACCAGGGAACCCAGAGTCCACGAACCTGAACTGGCAGAAAAGGAGACCGAGTCAGAGGAACATATCTACCTGCAGTTCTTAAAAGACTTTGAAGGTGTTCCTGAGGGATCTAGCCGGCAAATGAATGTCTACCAGCAGTTCTTAAAAGACTTTGCAAATGTTCCTGAGGAACCCAGTCGGCAAACCGATGTTGACAAAGGAGTGTCAACCTGTCATCAGTCGTCAAGGTGAGCATGCCCCAGCAACTTCTCCAAACCATGCGGTAGAGCCGACAGTGGTAGAGTCTCCTTCAGTGATACCGTCTGTGGTTCAGAAGGATTAAGAGGAAGGCGCCAGCCTGGAAGAAGTCTGTATCACGTCTGATTCCATGTTCCCATCTGATTTGGGTGACGTGCCACTCAACTATGTGGCTCAACCCAGTGAACAACAGCATCAGCAACCACCCCTAGAACATACCACTACTGAGAAAATTGAATATGTGACAGTTCTAAAACCCTTTGAAAGGAGTTCTACTGTTGGAACAGAAAAGCCAAGAGTTGTGAAGCAGCCTAAAGAGAAAGTGGAGAATGGTCAACTGACTTTGGTCAATGGCCAGCAGAATGGAGAAAAAGAGCCAGTTGTTTCTTAAGACTGAGTTTGCAGTGCCAGGACAAAGTTCCATTAGCGGTAACCACAAAAGTCAACCTGACACCAGCCGGAGAAGGAAATTTGATGAAGAATCTCTGGAACGCTTTAGTAGCAGGCCAGATCCAGTGGATCCGACTACTGTGACAGGAACATTCAAACCAGAAACAGGGAGTAAACTTTCTGTGTTTGAAACTTTGAGAAACACCAAAGCACTTGCTTTTCTCATTATGTAATATCTTATGCAGCCAATTTCTAGCACCTTCTTCAATGAAAATACACTGTTACAAATTGCTCTTTTCTAGACTCACAAAATTTGTTGCTTTTAAAACAACCCCTGGACATTACACAGTCTAAATGGGAATGGAGGTAGATAGATACACACACACCCCAATTAGAAACATGCAGAAGAATTACGTTGCACTCATTCTAGTATTTTTAAAAGCATACAACCAGACACTATATTGTACAGGGCAATAATTGACTTTTATGATGAGATAAGAACATAAGAACATAAGAGACGCCAATGTGGTCAGGCCAAAGGCTCATCCAGTCCAACACTCTGTATCACACAGTGGCCAGAAATACCAGGTGCCATCAGGAGGTCCACCAGTGGGGCCAGACATTAGAAGCCCTCCCACTGTTGACTCCCCCAAGCACCAAGAAGACAGAGCATCACTTGCCCCAGATTCCCTATCTATACCTTGTGGCTAATAGCCACTGATGGACCTCTGCTCCATATGCTTATCTAATTCCCTTTTGAAGCTGTCCATGCTTGTAGCTGCCACCACTTCCTGTGGCAGTGAATTCCATTTGTTAATCACGCTTTGGGTGAAGAAGTACTTCCTTTTATCCGTTCTAACCCGACCGCTCAGCAATTTCATGGAGTGCCCACGAGTTCTTGTATTGTGAGAAAGGGAGAAAAGTACCTCTTTCTCTACCTGCTCTATCCCATGCATAATCTTATAAACCTCAATCATGTCACCCCTCAGTCGTCATTTCTCCACTATGAATGGGAATAATAGAAATTACTCTGCTGAAAATATAATTCCAAAGCAGCAGTCAATAACATATAACAAAATGGAGAAACACATTACTGATGCTATCTAAAGGGCACCCCATGTTTTTTGGAACTACACATCTGTTAAGTACAGTAACAGATTTGTGGCTGTCAGTGTACAAACATCCCTCATACTCCTCTTGTCCACATGCTTTGTAATCTGGTAGCAGCAGACAGAGTGATCCTGGTTGACACTTGGCAGGCAGGCATGTTTCTAGGAGAGCAGCAACAAGGAGTAATTTGTGAGACAGCAGGATCGTTGCATTCAGTTAGCTCAATTTAACACTGTGGTACTAGAACAAACAACCTTTGTTTGGCCTTAACTGCCTCTCCAGGACCAATAGAAGATGGCTTAAGCAAGGAGAGGCAAAATCCTAGCATTTATATAGCACATTGCAAGTGTTCGAAGTGCTTCACAATACGTTCTCTCCGAAACCATGCATACTCTTAGTGTGAATTATAAAACACTCAGACTAAAGACTTTAATCTCAGGCTCTTGTGCCATAAATTCAAGCCTCAGTGGGTATCCATCCATTGCCTGCTTAGAGACTATATGATCTGAATGCTAATGCTATCTGAGCAACGAAGGGAAATAACTTCAGAATATAAAATCAGGGTCAGGATTTAAAGGGTCTTTTTTGTTCTTGAAAATGGTTCAGACTGCACTGAAGGAAAATTGTCAGTGGCAGAGCACAGCTGTGTCCCAATTGTAATCCTTCCTTGCAAAACAGTAGCATAAACATGCTCCATTCTGGTTGGACTATGCAGAGGCAACCAGCAACAATAATGGAAAATATTTTATGTAATTGTAATTTATCCTGGAAGTATGATAAAAGGAGATCTACAGAACTATTTCTATTGTCATGTAATACAGAACTGCAAGAGAATAAATGCAAACTAATTTTTAAAACGCAGTGTTAATGGCATTAAAAAAAAACTATGGAGAACACCAGGGGTCATTTTGTAGAAAAAGAGGTGCAGGAGCTCATTAGCATAACTCATTAGCATAATTTAGCACCCACCGCTCAGGCTCCACCCAAAAAATCTCAGAGAAAAGAAAGTACCATTCAGAGAAGGCCCTTTGCACATGCTCAAAGGTCCTACACGTAACACACACAAGTCTGAACTGAAATGTCTGCAACTTTCTCCTAGCCCTCTGTAGTCTTCCCCTGGGTTTAATTCTGGTTGATAAGCAGCTCAGGGTAGGGACCTGCATTTTTGATAGCTACTCTGTGCAATGCCCAGTGACTGAACTACATAATAATAATTTCTACAAGATGTTACCTGGCTGGCAGCAATGCTCCCTTCTAAGCTGTGGAGTCTTGTGAGCAAAAATTCTACTTTGTAAGCTACTGGCATTAAAGTTGTAAGCAATTTGGCTGCTGCATAAATTAGTTTGCTCTGGAGCCATCCTTCCTGAGCAAAGACAAAAATGTGTGAGCCAAGGGCTAAAAAACTGTGAGCTAGCTCACACTAACTCAGCTTAGAGAGAACACTGCCTGGCAGGCCCATGGACCAGTGCAGAAAAGGGGAACTCGAATGATAAAAGGGTTGGAACACTTTCCCTATGAGGAAAGGTTAAGGCACTTAGGGCTCTTTAGCTTGGAGAAACGACGACTGAGGGGTGACATGATTGAGGTTTATAAGATTATGCATGGGAAAGAGCAGGTAGAGAAAGAGGTACTTTTCTCCCTTTCTCACAATACAAGAACCCGTGGGCACTCCATGAAATTGCTGAGCGGTCGGGTTAGAACGGATAAAAGGAAGTACTTCTTCACCCAAAGCGAGACCATTTGGCCAGAGTCTGCAGGGCCAAGAAGAAGACACCACCGTCGTCTCCTTGTGAAATCCCCCGGGTTCGAGGAAAGTGCAACGCGAGGTCTACAGATTGCCATCTAACCAGGTGCTGTTCCTGCCCTTCAACCATCCTGAGGACTGGATCGCGAGCAAAGAAGAAGATCCATGTCACCATCTTACTGAATGGCGTACCGTCGACACAGGATCGCCAGTGACCGTCATTTCGTTGGAAACCTTGCAACGTTTGTTTCCGCGATGGAGCCATCAGCGTTTACAGCTGAGCACCATCTACCTTTCCAATTTTCAGGGAAGGCGCATCCCTGTGGCCGGTGAAGCCACATTTGAGCAATTCAAAGGGCTCAAGGAGTCTCTGAGTCTTCTTGTTGCCGAGGGTCGCCGAGCCAGTCTGTTAGGCTTAGACTGGTTTGAGACCCTCGGAATTGCAATAAGTGGTATTAACCAAGTCAATGCAAGTAAACTGAATTAGCTGTATGTGGAATTTGCAGATGTTTTTGATGGTACTTTGGGAATGGAGGAGGCCACCTGTAACATTTGATTTAGATCCTGCTGTAGCGCCTATATGGCTTAAGTATCGCAAGGTACCGATTTCTCTGAAACCGCGTATAGAGTCCGAGCTGGACAAGCTCGTGGCTCAAGGTGTGCTTGAACCGGTATCACACTCAAAATGGGAGACCCCTATCATGACACCGGTAAAGCCTGACGGGTCTATCCGAATATGTGCTGATTACAAATGCACAATCAACAAGGCTCTGCAGCAGCACTCTTACCCAGTCCCTGTAATTATTCATGTGCTGGCATCATTGGCGGAGGATAAAGTCTTCGCCAATTAGATCTGGCTCAGGCTTATCAACAGCTGCCAGTAGACCCCCAGGCCGCCATGGCGCAAACCATTGTCATGCACAGGGGTGCGTTCAAGGTGAATCGCTTGCAATTTGGCGTAAACGTGGCCCCAGGCGTATTCCAAGGCCTAATGGAGGGTTTGTTAAGGGACCTGCCAGGGGTGGTCCCCTATTTCGACGACATGTTGATTGCTAGCCGCTCCGAGGACGAACTGGCAGAACGCCTCAGGCCCGTTTTACATCGATTCCAAGAGGCTGGGTTGAAAGTAAAGAGGACCAAGTGTCATTTGGGAGTACCCAGCATAGAATTCTTGGTGTTCCAAATCGACGCTAATGGTGTCCACCCTACTGAAGGGAAGGTACGGGCCATCCAAAATGCACGGAAGCCAAACTCTAAGAAGGAACTGCAATCCTTCTTAGGGATTTTGAACTTTTATCATGCATCCCTGCCACATGAAACTTCAGTAGCCAAACCATTGCATCGCCTCCTCAACAAGGAGGCAAAGTGGGAGTGGGGCCTTCAGCACGACCGATCTTTTACCGCTATTAAATCATTGTCATCCGATGTTGTTCTTACCCACTATGACGAATCCAAGCAATTGGTATTGGCTGCGGACGCGTCTCCGTATGGGGTGGGGGCTGTGTTGAGCCATGTGCTGGCTAATGGCAGGGAAGCACCAATTGCCTACTACTCTCAGGTACATCCCTAGGAATTGGGATTTTAGTAATAATTTGTCTATTTTCCCCTTTTTGGTGATACAATATTGTGTATTTTAGATATTCTGCTCTTAGATTAGTCAGCAATATTCCTTAGAGGAAATAAGCATCATTCTTGTACTAAATGTTTTTTAAAACTCAGTGTTTGCAATATCTTCCATATATATACATGTATGTACAAACATATTCAATCTTTCTGTTTTGTGCTCTATATTATTGGTGAATCTGAAATGGCCATGTAAGCTTATATGAACTTCAACCTCATGGATAAAACAAATATTCAAGCTACAGAATACATAATTTTGGCCTACAGTGTGCAGTTTTAGCACAAGGGAAACAATAAATATTCCGTCATTAAGGCACAGTTTCAAAATACTAAATTCAGAGAGTATTTTTCAGCAGCAAAAAGTATAATCTAAATTGAAACATCTGTATGTTAATGCAAGCTTTAATTAAGCAGTATGTCATCTCACTTCAGAATATTTCAATTTGCAGCAGTGCAGCATTCATTTCAATGGATAATTCATTGGACACATTCTTTATGGACTTTACCGAACAACAGTAACAGAAAGAAGCCTTTAGAAAGAAAACTAAACAGAAGAAAGGATCTGTTTTCTTCCATTATGGATGCTGGCACAAATAAAAGCCAAAAAAAAATATGTATCAGCTTTTGTTCTGGTTAGCTAAGTGGCACAAAGTTCACCCACATCTGGGTAAGCACTTCTGCACCCACCAGCCCTTAAAACGGTCAGTTTCACTCCCCTCCATTTCCAAGTGGAGGGGAGTGAAACTGACCAATTTAATGGCTCTCAGGCATTTCAGCCTAACAGTGGGGCAGGTGCACTTGCCCTGCTATCAGGCTGAAATGTCTGAGCCATTTAAACCTTTGTCTCGCTGCCCCCACTAAATGGCTGAAGCCATTTCAGACCTCCCTTTCCCTCCCCTCCATTTGGAAACAAAGGGAAGGAAAAGGGAGGTCTGAAATGGCTTGGAGCCATTGAGACCAAGCAGCATGGTGGGTCAGCCCATCAGCTATTCAGTTTAAATGGCCACAAACCATTTCAGACCTCCCTTTCCCCCTCCATTTCCATTTAAATCGAACAGCTGATGGGCTGACCCCACCGCACTATTCGATTTAAATGGCCGCAAACCATTTCAGACCTCCCTTTCCCTCACCTCCATTTGGAAATGGAGGGGATAACGGGAGGTCTGAAATGGCTTACAACC
>NW_015163618.1:78308-136379 GCF_001447785.1 Gekko japonicus | reverse complement strand
GGTCTGAAACGGCTTGTGGCCATTTAAACTGAACAGTGCAGTGGGTCAGCCCATCAGATGTTCAGTCTGAATGGCTGCAAGCTATTTCAGATCTCCCTTTCCCTCCCCCCCCCCGTTCCAAGCAGAAGGAAGCGAAAGGGAGGTCTGCAGCCTTGAACCAAGAGGAAAGATGGGATATAAATGTTTTAATTAATAAATAAAATTCCCAGTGCAGGGAGCTCTTGGTGCAGGTGCCCCCAACTGTCACAAATTTATGCTGCTGTATGCGGTGGCTCAAGTGGTTAAGACGCTGAACTGCAGGCTGTGGAAGGTTTAGTTCAGCGGTTCAAGACCCGGGTGCCACAAGACAGGGTGAGCTCCTGTCTCTAGTTCCAGCTCCTGCCAACCTAGCAGTTCGAAAGCAAGAAATTGCAAGTAGATAAATAGGGACCACTTCGGTGGGAAGGTACCAGCGTTCCGTGCGCCTTGGTGTTTAGTCATGCCGGCCACATGACCACAGAAACGTCTTCGGCCAGCGCTGGCTCTTCGGCTTTGAAACAGAGATGAGCACCGCAACCCTAGAGGCGGATTCGACTGGCTTTCGAGCAAGGGAACCTTTACCTTTACCTTTATACATAAAGATTGAAAGATTGCTGGGAAAGATTGAAGTCAAAGAAGACGGGGACGGCAAAGGATGAGATGGTTAGACAGTGTCATCGATGCAACGAACATGAAATTGAGCCAACTTCAGAGGACGGCGGAAGACAGGAGGGCCTGGCGGGAGCTGGTCCATGGGGTCGCGAAGAGTCGGACTCGACTGTGCGACTGAACAACAAATATATAAAGACAGTCAAGTTATAGACGATAGACGACGTATGCACCAAGTACATTTTCCAGTATAAAAGACCCACTGAGGTTGGATGTTTTTTGTTTTGCGAGTCCCTACATGACACTACAAGAATTCCTGTCAGGCATGCTATAATGTCTTGTAAGACAGGTCCTGAGATAATTTGGTTTGAGGTAACAAACCCAGACAAAACAATTTTAATATTTTCCTTTGCAGTCATAATCAAAGTTGTGAGGGGCAAATGCTATTATGGCAAAGAATCTATACAGTTATGAAGCACAAAGAATCGGAAGCACAAGAGAATGTTACAAGTTAATCTTATAAGCAATGTTGATCAATATACACAAGCATTCTAGTAGTATTATTGAAGTTTCTTTTGTTGTTAAAAGCCCTTATCTCAAATATATTAAAAACTCTAGTATCAATTTTATTTATTTAGCATCCATGACTCAGGTATGAAACATAATATCCTTTGACACCACAAATGTAAGTCTCCTGCCCTCTGGAACTATTTTATTACATAATCCTCCCACTATGTACCATCTTTGATCCACTCAATTTGATGATTTTGTTATTCATTTTAATCCATGTTGCATTAATACCTATTACTTTAGATTCTTTAAAGCTAGTTCAGCTAGGCAGTTTGTCCTTGAAAATTTGGCACACAAGCACTTTGTATGCAATTTAGTATAGAAGAATTGCTTAAAAGCTAATTATGAATTGTTCTCTACAGAGTATTGTTACAATACCTATGTACATCAGAAGACTGAAAGCCTTTCCCCCCTATTCAGAAGGCTGACTTTGAAGTGATTTCTCTATAGTGTTGCCAATGAAAGATACAGAAACACAAGTGGGAAACTTTACTTCATATAGAGAAAAAACAGCTATTTTACATCTTTTAACATAAAGAACAGCTTACTGACAATTGATATACTAATTAGTTGTTATTGTTTTTTGCAATTTGCACATTACTTCAAAATAACTTGAAACATGAAACAGGGACTTAGTCAACTACTTGTCAACAGTAATGACAA
The DNA here is from genome assembly GCF_001447785.1 of Gekko japonicus. NCBI lineage: Eukaryota > Metazoa > Chordata > Lepidosauria > Squamata > Gekkonidae > Gekko > Gekko japonicus. The sequence goes on along the minus strand of NW_015163618.1, from coordinate 134,519 downwards.
GTTGGAACAACAAATTCTTGAAGAACTAGTCAGTTAGGTCACCAATACTGGGCAACTCTTTCCGAGGCCAGTAGGATGATTTTGGAGTGAACAGGGATTTTCACTTGACTGAGGTTCTTTGTTATGATTTTCAAGTTACACAGCAAAAAGTGATGTAAGTTCAGGCCCATAACCAGAATTTTTTTTTGGGGGGGGATGAGTACAGTATTGGTGAGCATATAACCCATAACCAGAATTTTTTTTTGGGGGGGGGATGAGTACAGTATTGGTGAGCATATAATTTAGTTACTTTATTATGAATGAGCTGTAATGTAGGGCAAAGTCTCTACAAGACATCATTCCACAAAGAAGGTTAAACAATAATCAATTTTGTTTAAAACCAAATATCCCATTCCTTTATTTATACATGATGAAAGAGTCTTGTAAATGTATGAAGATCACCACCCCCATATTGTCCCACTTCCACTTTCCTGGGTTGCAGTGTGCCAAATAGGAATCCTCCCCACCAATGTATCAGCATAAAAGTGTCTGTTTCTTCCTCTGAGCATGAAATGAGGCTTTGCTAACAGAGATCACAGATGAAGGTCCATTTTCTTGGATGGGTGGCCTCTTTGATTCATAACATCAACTTCCACTGAACTCACACACACATCAAAAAGCTCAAAACCCTGCTCTGGTTTGGCTCCACATAATTTGCTAAAGGAAGACTTAAAAACAGCTATAGGAACTTAGGCTGGAATGCAGTATGGTTGCCAACCTGCAGGTGGGGCATGGAGGTCTCCCAAATTACACGTGATCACCAGATCACTTCCCCTGGAGAAAATGGCTACTTCAGAGGATAGACTTTATAATATTATACCTGATTAATGTCCCTCCTTCACCTTCCCCAGGCTCCATCCCCCAAATCTCCAGGAATTCCCTACATGGAGTTGGCAAGTATGTGCATACACACTTATTCTTTACAGTTACAGCCTGCCTGGCATGCAGAGGAAGGGTCCCCCACCTTGTTGAGCCGAGTTAAGAGAAGACAAAAATTTTGCTACCTTAAAAACAAGAGGATCTTAAGTATTGAGGGACATAATTTAATGGCTGGATGGCACGCCTTTTTGTGGGACAAGAAACATGAGTCACACTCGTATTTTAAGCAACATTTGATAAGAGCTAGTTTATTAAAAGTGTGGAATGAGATCAAAACCTTATTTTATACCAAAACACCGAGGTGGTTAGCTCCACTTGAGGCTATTTCTCTACCTAGTCTGATGTCTGATATCAGGGCTTTAAGCTATGAGGTTTTCCTTAATAAGAATAACTTGATTAAGTCGCAGGAAATACTTCAAGCTCAACAAATTCAGTTATCCTGGTGGGAAAGAAACCAATTAACTTCTAAGTATTCGAAAGATAAACAAATAAGGTTTTTCTCAGAAAGGACAGAATTAGATAAAATACTTTTAGGTGAGGACACTAAGCTGATTCGCAAAATCTATCTAATTTTGCTAAGTCATAAGATGCAGGATGAGGTTGCCAAAACATACATGAATGCTTGGTCCAGAAATATTGGGTACGACATGGATATAAATAAATGGGAGAGGATATGGAAGAACATAAGATGGCTGAAAGCCGTGTCGCTAAAAGAAAATGTTTTTAAAATGGCTTATCGATGGCATATGGCACCAGAAAAATTGGCTCGGATTTACCCAGGGTCCAACAACAAATGTTGGAAATGTAAGACTCAGGTTGGTTCTTACTATCATGTCTGGTGGACCTGTAATGAAGTTAAGCATTATTGGAAGGAGGTCCAGACAATATTAGTACAAATGACTAATATACAAATTCCATTAGATCCTGAAATATTTTTATTGAGTATATTTCCTGAACAGTGGAAAAAGAATGAAAGTTATGTAGTGTTACATTTATTAACATCAGCAAGAATAGTGCTTGCAAAATTTTGGAAAAATGAAAAGGTACCTAATAGATGGGATTTTGTTAATAAGGTGATGGAAGTGATTGAAATGGATAATTTAACCCAAAAACTGCATGGAAATATGAATTCAACATTCTCAAAGGTATGGTCACATGTATATAAATGGCTAGGAGAGAAAGTCAATGTATAATAAGTATATGGGGTACAATGCTGTAGTATTAAGGGGAAGTGATGTTATATGTTATATGTCACATATTGTTGTTGGTATGTATGTGTGGTGTGGGGGGTGTTGTGTGGGTATATAGTATGAAAATAAAAATTATTTTTTTTAAAAAAAAAAATTTTTGCTACCACCAATTCATTATCACCATATTACAGCAATTTTAAAATACTGCACCTTGGCCTCAAGAGAGCAAACTCATTCCCTGAGAACCAGGAACTCCTTGCATTGGGCACACACCCTTCTGTCTAGTGGGCAGATAGTCATACATGTAGCACTCTGTGCCAAACACTGGATAGCCCCCAACCCCCTGCTTCATAATTGCCTTTAAAATAAAAATTATATATAATTCCCCTTTTAAAACCCTTTGTGTTTATGTGGCTCTCCTTGTAGAAGTCTACTTACCTTACTGGGAACCCAAGGAGACTAGGGCCCTGGCTTTCTGGCTCTTCCTAGGCTTCTTACAGAGTCCCTACTCTAAGAGTCCTTAGGCTAAGAGCCTTTCTCACCCTATCTCAAGCAGCCAGGACTCTGCAACAACTCAAAACTCACCCATACTCTCCCAAACAGAGTCCCCCCACACAGTACCCTCAGCTAAATCACCTCAACTGAAAGCAAATAAAAAACACTCACCCCTCTAGCAGGTCTATCTCCTGCTGTTTCTCAGAGCTCAGCTGGGTGAACTCTGCCTCTGGCCAGGTGCTGCCATAAATAGAAGCCTCCCCCAGCAGAGGGTATGGCCAGCAGCTATTCAAATTCACCCAATTGAACTAATTGAACTAACTGAACACTTAGTCCACATTTTAATCATGATAAATTGCACATGGGAGTTTAGTTTCTATGTGTTTTTCTTTCACTTCAAGCAGTTTCTTAACCAACAAAATGCCTATGTAAAATATCTGTTCTACAGCAAAACCGATCTGTTATTCTTTTAAAAAATGCATTAATTACCAGTCACATATATGGCTTTATAGTGTAAGTTACCTAGTTCTGCTTTGGTTTAACAGCACACAGAGGGCATTTTTACATCATTAGACCATAAAATAGCAATTTTCTTACCCTGATCAACAAGAAAAAGGCCAGTAAAGGGTTCTGTTAACTCTGTTTGATGTCTGCAACAGCAACGGTGGCAGATCCTAAGTCTTCCTCATGGATATCTGATAGTCACATCGGTTCTCTCCTTAAGTGTAAATGGCACCCAGAAGAGATTCAGAGCTTGGCAAAGCACCACTGTAGGTGCATTTAGGCCACTTGGGGGGTGGGAAGTGACAATTAGTACCACATAAAAATCACTTGCTTTCCTTCCTTTCTGAACTGGATAGCAAGTATTAGTGTTGCAGTCAGCACATTCTAAGAATCATTAACTTTATATGCATGGGCAGGCAGCTAATATCCATGGGTTCTCTTCATATTTATATTTAGCAATAGACAGTGAATCACATCACTATTAATTTACATGGCAAGCCCTAAGGGTCTCATTTTACAGAGAATAAATCTATTTTGTGAACAACAATAAAGACTCCGCTGTTTCCTTTTTAATATTCTTTGAATACATACTGGGTCACCGTGTCCTTCTATGCCATCTACAGTTGTAGTCCTTAAGAAACTGACTACCAGAATTTCAAAGAGATAATTATAATTGCCAGTAGTTAAAATAAACAACAGAAAAATAATCATAATGTGTGTGTGTGTGTGTATTGAAAAAGCAAATACCACCCAAGGATTCTGTTGTTTTTTTAATTCAGGAATTTCTGGACCATTATTTCCTATCAATCCATAGGTCTGGGGTAGCTGGGTTTTTTTTTAAGCCAATGGCACCAAATTTGAATGTGAATAGTCCTCCTCGTACAGTAAAGACCCCTGCAAAGTTTCATGAGAATTAAACGAGGGAATCCATCATTTATGTGGGAGGAAATACCATGCTATGCTTCATATGCTTATTTAAAGTTTAAAAAGAAAGGAAGGATCCAGTCGATCCCTGACTTAAAAGGCCAACATCAGCCCCAATGGAAGCTCCAGGATGGTGTTGCAGACCTTCCACCCAGTAATAACATCTCTGCTGCTGGAATAGCACTCTGACATCCAAAACATGGTGGCTGGGCAAGCCTGCAAACTCCTAGAATCCCATGGGGCTTGGCTGCCCACACGACAAATCGCTCCGTACAAAATGCACAAAAGAGGAGTGGTATGTATTTTTTTTTTACCCAGACCCAGATGAGAGGGGGATCTAGGCTTGAGTTTAAGTGAGTCCTGCCTGTTTGTGCATCTTTGTTTTATTGTCTACTGGTTCTTTGGTTCTTTTGCCTGCTGGTGGGAGAGATGCACTGGGGGTACAGAATGGGGTGAGAGATCGTGCCACAATTCATAGTGTATGGCGTAGGGGAAGATACAGGTGGTGGGAGAAGAGCTAGCCAGGTAAGAAGGGACAACAGATATCTTTGCTATTGCCCTTTCTGGGTTTTGTCCCAGCTGACATGATGTTGGTAACCAAATCAACAACCCTCCAGACTATAAAATCCTGTTGTTAAACATCAGGTCAGTCACAGGAAAACAGCACCAATCCTGGGGACTCAGTGATATATCACCATAGGTCTCATGAACAGGGAAGTGTTGTCGTTGTTGTTGTCTATAGGGACTCTATCACCTTGGCGTGGGGCTCCATCCAGGACACTTCTGGTTTTGAGGCTATGTACCTAATTTTAGGATTCAGAGGCAGGATTGGGATTCTGTTGGTGTACCATCCACCCTGCTGCCTAATAGCCTCCTTGCCTGAGTTTACAGAGGTAGTTGGGTGGGATACTGAAGACCCCCCAGGCTGGTTGTCCTGGCAGACTTCAACACTCACACTAAAGTTGTCTTTTCAAGTGGACCTCAGGATTTCATATCCTCCATAACCATGGATCTGGCCCCACACATTGTGCAAGTCCTATCCTTGGATCTGGTATTTTGTTCTGGGTAGGATGAATGTTGTCTGAGGGTGAAGAAATTGATTACAGTTCCCTTGTAATGGACAGATCACTATTTGCTTTGGTTTAGACTTAAAGGGATCACAAGACACTGTAAGGGTACGGGACCTATTAAAATGATCTACCCCCAGAGTCAGATGGATCTGAGTTGCTTTCAGACGGCTCTACTTTATATGGATGGTGCTCCTGTCAACGCTCTAGTTGACCTCTGGAATTAGGGAATGACCCAGGTGGTTGACACAACTGGTCTCAGCTGCCCTCTCTCACGGATTAGAGACCAGGTATACCCCTGTCTGATGGTGAAAGGAAAGTCCGATGCTGCAAAGAACAATACTGCATAGGAACCTGGAATGTAAGATCTATGAATCAAGGTAAGCTTGATGTGGTCAAAAATGAGATGGCAAGACTGAACATTGATATCTTAGGAATCAGTGAACTAAAGTGGACAGGAATGGGCGAATTTAACTCAGAAGACCATTATATCTACTACTGTGGCCAGGAATCTCGTAGAAAACAAGAGAGTGCAAAAGTCAGTACTGGGATACAGTCTCAAAAATGACAGAATGATTTTGGTCCGATTCCAAGGCAAACCATTCAACATCACAGTAATCCAAGTCTATGCCCCAACCACTGATGCAGAAGAGGCTGAAGTGGACCGGTTCTATGAAGACCTACAACACCTCATAGAACTAACACCAAAAAATGATGTCCTCATCATCATAGGGGACTGGAATGCTAAAGTAGGAAGTGAAAAGGTAACTGGAATAACAGACAAGTTTGGCCTTGGAAAGCAAAATGAAGCAGGGCAAAGGTTAACAGAGTTTTGTCAAGAGAACACACTGGTCATAGCGAACACCCTTTTCCAACAACCTAAGAGGCGACTCTACACATGGACATCACCAGATGGGCAACACCGAAATCAGATTGACTATATAATTTGCAGTCAAAGATGGAGAAGCTCTATCCAGTCAGTAAAAACAAGACCTGGAGCTGACTGTGGTTCAGATCATGAGCTACTCATTGCAAAATTCAGACTTAAACTGAAGAAAATCGGGAAAACCATGAGGCCATTCAGGTTTGACCTAGATCACATCCCTGATGAATATACAGTAGAGGTGAAGAATAGATTCAAGGGTCTGGATTTGATAGATAGAGTGCCTGAAGAACTATGGACGGAGGTTCGTGACATTGTACAGGAGGCAGCAATCACCACCATCCCAAAGAAAAAGAAATGTAAGAAAGCAAAGTGGCTTTCTGATGAGGCTTTACAAATAGCAGAGGAAAGAAGGAAAGCGAAAGGCAAAGGCGAAAAGGAAAGATTTACCCAACTGAACGCAGATTTCCAGAGAACAGCAAGGAGAGATAAGGAGGCCTTCCTGAATGAACAGTGCAAAGTAATAGAAGAAAACAATAGAATGGGAAGGACTAGAGATCTCTTCAAGAAAGTTGGAGAAATCAAGGGAGCGTTCCATGCAAAGCTGGCCATGATAAAGGACAAAAACGGTAGGGACCTAACAGAAGCAGAAGAGATTAGGAAAAGATGGCAAGAATACACAGAAGAACTATACAAGAAAGACCTCGATGTCCTTGACAACCACGACGGTATAATCACTGACCTCGAGCCAGACATCCTGGAATGTGAAGTTAAATGGGCCTTAGAAAGCATTACTAACAACAAAGCTAGTGGAGGTGATGGTATTCCAGCTGAACTATTCAAAGTCTTAGAAGATGATGCTGTTAAAGTTCTGCACTCCATTTGCCAGCAAATTTGGAAAACGCAACAGTGGCCACAGGATTGGAAAAGGTCAGTATACATTCCAATCCCAAAGAAGGGCAATGCCAAGGAATGTTCAAACTATCGCACAATTGCACTCATATCACACGCTAGCAAGGTCATGCTCAAGATCCTACAAGCTAGGCTTCAACAGTACGTGGATAGAGAACTGCCAGAAGTACAAGCTGGGTTTCGAAGAGGTAGAGGAACTAGAGATCAAATTGCCAACATTCGCTGGATTATGGAGAAAGCAAGAGAGTACCAGAAAAATATCTACTTCTGCTTCATTGACTATGCTAAAGCTTTTGACTGTGTGGATCACAACAAACTATGGCAGGTCCTTAAAGAGATGGGAGTACCAGACCACCTCACATGTCTCTTGAGAAACCTGTATAAGGGCCAAGAAGCGACAGTTAGAACCGGATATGGAACAACTGATTGGTTCAGCATAGGAAAAGGAGTACGACAAGGATGTATATTGTCACCTTGCTTATTTAATATATATGCAGAGTACATAATGCGAAATGCTGGCCTGGATGGATCACAAGCGGGAATTAAGATTGCTGGGGAAAAGATCAACAACCTCAGATATGCAGACGATACCACTCTGATGGCAGAAAGTGAAGAGGACCTCAAGAGCCTCTTGCTCAGGGTAAAAGAGGAGAGCGCAAAAGTGGGCTTGAAGCTCAACATCAAAAAAACTAAGATCATGGCATCCGGCCCCATCACTCCTTGGCAAATAGAAGGGGAAGTCATGGAAGTAGTGACAGACTTCGCGTTCCTGGGATCCCAGATCACCGCAGACTGTGACAGCAGCCATGAAATTAAAAGACGCCTGCTCCTTGGGAGGAAAGCGATGGCGAACCTAAACAGCATGATAAAAAGTAGAGATATCACCCTGCCAACAAATGTCCGCATGGTCAAAGCAATGGTATTCCCAGTAGTCATATAAGGAAGGCCGAGCGCCGAAGAATAGATTCTTTTGAACTATGGTGCTGGAGAAGACTCTTGAGAGTCCCTTGGACTGCAAGGAGATCAGATCAGTCAATCCTAAAAGAAATCAACCCTGACTGTTCCCTGGAAGGCCAGATAATGAAACTGAAGCTCAAATACTTTGGCCACCAAATAAGAAGGGAGCACTCACTGGAGAAGACCCTGATGCTGGGAATGATTGAAGGTCAAAGAAGACGGGGACGGCAAAGGATGAGATGGTTAGACAGTGTCATAGATGCAGCGAACATAAGATTGAGCAAACTTCAGAGGACGGCGGAAGACAGGAAGGCCTGGTGTGATCTGGTCCATGGGATCACGAGGAGTTGGACTCGACTGTGCGACTGAACAACAACAACAAACAGAACTGTCATATCATTCACAAGGTTATTGATATTAAAAATGTTTTGTGCAATGACATGACATTGTATATCTCCTATTCTCAAGAGAATTTTAATAAAAATATTTTCTAAAGAATTCAACCCATATTTTGCCTATGTAATACAGCTGTTTTTTTCACACATGAATGACCAGATTCTCAAGCAGCATGAAGGTGCCTTCACGTTCTTTCATCCAAAGCATAGAAAATGCCTAGTCATCTCATCAGGTGTGCATACACGAATTTAAGTTACTGACTTAAGTGAGAAAAATGTAACTGATTATTCCAACAAAGTTGGCTAGAGATGCACTATGTCATTTGTTATTTTCAGTACAAGATTAGGTTATCCCAGTTAGTATATCCCGCATTTCATGTCACTGTCTTACTGTTAGTATTTCCTCTAAACATGGGGTTTGTTTCTCCTTTGCCATTTTGACTTCAGACATCAAATAGTGAATATGATCTAGCTACCAACATCACTACTGAGGATAATCAAAACATAAAAGTAAGGCATCCAGAAGGCTGGTTTGGTCAAATAGGAATACCTGCTGATAATAAAGGGTATGATAAACACTTCTTGATAGGTAAACATTTTCATTCCTCTTTGCAGCAATCCCTAAAAAATTAACAAAGGGGGATGGCTTTTTAAAGCAGACAAATGTACACAAAATTGCCTCTCCCTTTCTACATAGCCCTGATTGAAGTTAGATATATGCGAACATTCAATTCCCTTTTCCATTCTTGCCCATGTCCACTGACTCCTACACTCCACTCATTCTATACAGCAGATCTGCTAATGGCATATCAATATGCTTAGGAAAAAAATGGGTTCAGCTGAATAAGGAATAAAGGTCAAAACTTTCCCATTTGTTTTAAGACTTAGAAAATTTGTCAGCGTGAGGGATTTAAATTCTTTTCTTTTCTTTATTTGTAGTCCGCCTTTCTCATTGTGATTTAAAGTGGATTACACAATGAATGTCAGTGTAATCAATAGTAAAAAAAATCTGATAAGGGAAGTAATAAGTTTAAGATTACAGAAATCTGAAAAAAGCATAAGTATTAGACATATGTTAGCAATGCTGAAAGGAGGAGTTAACCTTTCAGATAGATGACAATGTAACAAGATAATACATATGGCAAGCAATGCTCCCTCTAAGCTGTGGAGTCTTGTGAGCAAAAATTCTACTTTGTGAGCTACTGGCATTAAAGTTGTGAGCAAGCGAAGTTGGCTGCTGCATAAATCAGTTTGCTCTGAAGCCATCCTTCCCGAGCTAAGACAAAAATGTGTGAGCCAGAGGGTAAAAAACTGTGAGGTAACTCACACTAACTCAGCTTAGAGGGAACACTGATGGCAAGCAATATATATGCAGTAGTGTAGCCCACAGTTCTGCTTCCTTTCTTAAATTACCTCCTTGAACCATTATATCATAGCGCAGTCCTACTTAGGGATGGGCATAGACTGGCTCATGGACCAAATTTAGTCACAGACCGGGGCCTGGTTCATGGTTCATGAGACTGGTTCTTGAGATCACATCTCTCACAGACCACCCACAAGCCACCATGTTTTCCACTGAGTTGCATGCGGTCTGTGAGCCAGACATGCTGGTACTGAAGATTGCCAAGGCAACGAGGTGATTGCCTTCCCTTCACTCCCTGAGTCATGCTGCAACCACACACCTCAGCAAGTGAAGGGAAGGAATTTTAAATGCTCTCCCTTCACTCACTGAGGCATGCCACCCTGGCAGCGCTATTCAGCAAGCGAAGGGAAGCCATTTAAAATGCCTTTCCTTCACTCGCAGAGGCACACCATGACGGCAACACAACTCACTGAGTGAAGGAAGGGCATTTTGAATACTGAATGAACCACAACCTGGTCCATAAAATGGGAAATTCCATGGAGATTTGAGGTTCACAAACCCCATGAACATCGAACCTCCACAGACCTCCATTTGTTTGGTCCATGGCCACCCCTAGTCCTACTGCCTTTATAAAAATGCCCTCCTGAACAATGCTGGTTCATATAGTTGGCATTTTGTGTGCTGCAACATTACTTCTGGGGAGAATCCAGAAGTGACCTCAGACAGATCTAGGAATCACCATGTCCTACTCTCCAAAGCTCCAACGAGTTGCAGCCCTATTACTCACAGCCAAACGTTTATGCTGATACAGCTTTCCCAATAAGTGTAACATCAGTCAAGGACCAAGTTTTGATATAGTTATAGTTTTGATATTGCCCGAGCAAAGGGTATCTTTTGAATCTTTCATGGCATTTGAAAACCTCTTTCAGCATATTTTTTTCCAACTTGCTTTTGATAAACTCATATTTGGCAACCAGTAAACAGTAGAAAACCCCCTCATGGATCACTGCCTTGTCGTGGCGAGGGGGCTTGCGCAGTTCAATGAAGCTGTGGGCTATGCCATGAAGGGCCACCCAAGACGGACAGGCCACAGCAGAGAACTCAGACCAAGCGTGATCCACCTGGAGAAGGAAATGGCAACCCACTCCAGTATGTTTGCCAAGAAAACCCCATGGACAGTATCAAAAGGCTAAAAGATATGACGCCGGAAGATGAGCCCCTCAGGTCGGAAGGTGTCCAATATGCTACTGAGGAAGAGCAGAGGACAAGTACAAGTAACCCCAGAAAGAGTGAAGCGGCTGGGCCAAAGCCGAAAGGACGCTCAGTTGTGGATGTGTCTGATGGTGAAAGGAAAGTCCGATGCTGCAAAGAACAATACTGCATAGGAACCTGGAATGTAAGATCTATGAATCAAGGTAAGCTTGACGTGGTCAAAAATGAGATGGCAAGACTGAACATCGATATCCTAGGAATCAGTGAACTAAAGTGGTCAGGAATGGGCGAATTTAACTCAGAAGACCATTATATCTACTACTGTGGCCAGGAATCTCGTAGAAAAAATGGTGTGGCCTTTATAGTCAACAAGAGAGTGCAAAAGGCAGTACTGGGATACAATCTCAAAAATGACAGAATGATTTCTGTCCGATTCCAAGGCAAACCATTCAACATCACAGTAATCCAAGTCTATGCCCCAACCACTGATGCAGAAGAGGCTGAAGTGGACCGGTTCTATGAAGACCTACAACACCTCCTAGAACTAACACCAAAAAATGATGTCCTCATCATCATAGGGGACTGGAATGCTAAAGTAGGAAGTCAAAAGGTAACTGGAATAACAGACAAGTTTGGCCTTGGAAAGCAAAATGAAGCAGGGCAAAGGTTAACAGAGTTTTGTCAAGAGAACACACTGGTCATAGCGAACACCCTTTTCCAACAACCTAAGAGGCGACTCTACACATGGACATCACCAGATGGGCAACACCGAAATCAGATTGACTATATAATTTGCAGTCAAAGATGGAGAAGCTCTATCCAGTCAGTAAAAACAAGACCTGGAGCTGACTGTGGTTCAGATCATGAGCTACTCATTGCAAAATTCAGACTTAAACTGAAGAAAATTGGGAAAACCACGAGGCCATTCAGGTTTGACCTAGATCGCATCCCTGATGAATATACAGTAGAGGTGAAGAATAGATTCAAGGGTCTGGATTTGATAGATAGAGTGCCTGAAGAACTATGGACAGAGGTTCGTGACATCGTACAGGAGGCAGCAATCACCACCATCCCAAAGAAAAAGAAATGTAAGAAAGCAAAGTGGCTTTCTGATGAGGCTTTACAAATAGCAGAGGAAAGAAGGAAAGCGAAAGGCAAAGGCGAAAAGGAAAGATTTACCCAACTGAACGCAGATTTCCAGAGAACAGCAAGGAGAGATAAGGAGGCCTTCCTGAATGAACAGTGCAAAGTAATAGAAGAAAACAATAGAATGGGAAGGACTAGAGATCTCTTCAAGAAAATTGGAGAAATCAAGGGAGCGTTCCATGCAAAGCTGGCCATGATAAAGGACAAAAACGGTAGGGACCTAACAGAAGCAGAAGAGATTAGGAAAAGATGGCAAGAATACACAGAAGAACTATACAAGAAAGACCTCAATGTCCTTGACAAACACGACGGTATAATCACTGACCTTGAGCCAGACATCCTGGAATGTGAAGTTAAATGGGCCTTAGAAAGCATTACTAACAACAAAGCTAGTGGAGGTGATGGTATTCCAGCTGAGCTATTCAAAGTCTTAGAAGATGATGCTGTTAAAGTTCTGCACTCCATTTGCCAGCAAATTTGGAAAACGCAACAGTGGCCACAGGATTGGAAAAGATCAGTATACATTCCAATCCCAAAGAAGGGCAATGCCAAGGAATGTTCAAACTATCGCACAATTGCACTCATATCACACGCTAGCAAGGTCATGCTCAAGATCCTACAAGCTAGGCTTCAACAGTACGTGGATAGAGAACTACCAGAAGTACAAGCTGGGTTTCGAAGAGGTAGAGGAACGAGAGATCATATTGCCAACATTCGCTGGATTATGGAGAAAGCAAGAGAGTACCAGAAAAATATCTACTTCTGCTTCATTGACTATGCTAAAGCCTTTGACTGTGTGGATCACAACAAACTATGGCAGGTCCTTAAAGAGATGGGAGTACCAGACCACCTCACATGTCTCTTGAGAAACCTGTATAAGGGCCAAGAAGCGACAGTTAGAACCGGATACGGAACAACTGATTGGTTCAGCATAGGAAAAGGAGTACGACAAGGATGTATACTGTCACCTTGCTTATTTAATATATATGCAGAGTACATCATGCGAAATGCTGGCCTGGATGAATCACAAGCGGGAATTAAGATTGCTGGGGAAAAGATCAACAACCTCAGATATGCAGATGATACCACTCTAATGGCTGAAAGTGAAGAGGATCTAAAGAACCTCTTGCTCAGAGTAAAAGAGGAGAGCGCAAAAGTGGGCTTGAAGCTCAACATCAAAAAAACTAAGATCATGGCATCCGGCCCCATCACTCCTTGGCAAATAGAAGGGGAAGCTGTGGAAGTAGTGACAGACTTCACGTTCCTGGGATCCCAGATCACCGCAGACTGTGACTGCAGCCATGAAATTAAAAGACGCCTGCTCCTTGGGAGGAAAGCGATGGCGAACCTAAACAGCATGATAAAAAGTAGAGACATCACCCTGCCAACAAAAGTCCGCATGGTCAAAGCAATGGTATTCCCAGTAGTCATGTATGGCTGCGAGAGCTGGACTATAAGGAAGGCCGAGCGCCGAAGAATAGATTCTTTTGAACTATGGTGCTGGAGGAGACTCTTGAGAGTCCCTTGGACTGCAAGAAGAACAAATCAGTCAATCCTCAAAGAAATCAACCCTGACTGTTCCCTGGAAGGCCAGATAATGAAACTGAAGCTCAAATACTTTGGCCACCAAATGAGAAGGGAGCACTCACTGGAGAAGACCCTGATGCTTGGAAAGATTGAAGGTCAAAGAAGACGGGGACGGCAAAGGATGAGATGGTTAGACAGTGTCATCGATGCAACGAACATGAAGTTGAGCCAACTTCAGAGGACGGCAGAAGACCGGAAGGCCTGGAGAGAGCTCGTCCATGGGGTCGCGAAGAGTCGGACTCGACTGTGCGACTGAACAACAACAACAAAACAGTAGAAAAATAGCAATGTGAAATCCTCCTCTGCCTTTACTCTAAATAAATGAGAATTATCAGTTTTTCTGTTGAAATTAAAGCCATTCTTATAGTGCTTTGTACCTCTTTTCTCATCTACATTCTTTTTTGGTTCAGAGCCATTAGTTTCTGCTTCCTTTAGAGGAGTTTATATCAATTTAGCCACAAGCTACAGGGCAAATAAAAATGGCCTGCTATCAAGCCTTCTGTATTATGTTCCCTTTGCTCAGAAACATTAGCGTGATCTTTATTCCTAATAAGGAACTTGATTATCACTCTAGGTAAAGGTAAAGGTTCCCTTGCTCGAAAGCCAGTCGAATCCGACTCTAGGGTTGCGGTGCTCATCTCCGTTTCAAAACCGAAGAGCCAGCGCTGTCCGAAGACGTTTCCGTGGTCATGTGGCCGGCATGACTAAACACCAAGGCGCGCGGAACGCTGTTACCTTCCCACCGAAGTGGTACCTATTTATCTACTTGCAATGTCTTGCTTTCGAACTGCTAGGTTGGCAGGAGCTGGAACTAGAGACAGGAGCTCACCCTGTCTTGCGGCACCCGGGTCTTGAACCGCTGAACTACTGACCTTCCACAGCCTGCAGTTCAGCGTCTTAACCACTTGAGCCACCGCAGCTCCCGATTATCACTCTAGTAAACTGCATATTTATCAAATGCCCCTAGTAAAATAGTAAATAGCTAATGACCATGATGAGACAAAAATAAAAGATGAAATTAACTATAGCAGAAAAAATGAAAACCTGTGACTTTTAGGCACCCATCTGATAAACAGAAATAAAAATCTGCATGTCACATGGACATTTACATTACTTCTACACACTTTACTGATCAGTTTACATTATTAACTTTGACTTCTAACCTACAAAAAAAATTACTTGCTGCGAAACATAATGCAAAAGAAATATGCTCCAACCATTGCTATTACATACTCATCTATTTCATCCCTACTTTTGCTGTTCAAAAAGGCCTCATTAGATTTTTTTTAGTGTGTGAGTCACCATAATTGCCAAAGTTAAGCTTCCTTCCCATGGTCTCTAGAAGTCAAATCTTAGAATGGATATATAAACACACACACACACACACACACACACTGTACTGTCAAAGCCTCAACTGTAAGGTACCATGCAGTGCACAGACTACTTTTTGTCACTCTACAGCTATGGAGGTATATTTTGAGCTCTTTATAACCTATAGTGTGACAATGATGTTTTTTTAATACATTAAGGATAAAGCCTGTTCTTGCCTTTTAAATTGATGGAGACTGGCAGCTGTAAAGTAAATGAATGGCAAACAGAAGAGCCTTCAACAATGTGTAATAGTGGTGGGAGGGTTTCAGCAGTGATACTCCGTGTGAAAAATGGGTTTTATAAGCTTGTTGCCATTTTCGACCATGTAATGATCACAGATATGAAACATTTATTTAACTTCTATTGATACACAGAGCCCATTTGCAGGTCTATGAGTTGGCACTGATGGCAGCAAAGACAACTTTCCTTTGCTACCATCACGTTAGCAGAGTCTTGCCCAGCTCAATTGTTAAAAGAGGTCTGTGACTTGAAAACAGCTAAGTCCAACCTGGCTGGTGATGAAAATTTGGCCAACAGCTGACATGTTTTTACAAGGCTCTTTGCTGACAAAATCCTTACCATCCATTCCCACTTGGAGTCCAAGTTGAGAGCAGATCTGGTATCTGAAGCTGTAGCTCAGGGGTGCTGCCTTACTCACATGGTAGTCCCAACAACAGAGCACCCCACTTCTGACTTGAACCAGAGACCCACAGAACCAGGTCAAAGAGGACTCTCTTTATCTGTGCTAAAGAGCCAACCAAAAGCTCTGCAAAGGGTTTCAGTCGAAGGTTGCACAAAGCGCCCTCCAGGGCAATCTCCAATCCCCCCCCCATCCAGCAAAGATATGCATATGTAATGACTGTGAGTTCATTCAGGTAAAGTATCTGCATTTCCATAGATATTCAGTAAACATCTGGTGGAACCTTCTCTGTCTCCATACCCCCACATGATCCCCTTTGTGTGATACCTAAGACTATGTGGAAATCTTTTGCCTCAACACCTGTCCTTCTTGCCCCCTTGCTCAGGATACCAAGACAAACTGATTGCACGTTAATTTAATCAACGATTCTTCCTGATGCTTATCAGAGACCCATTTCCCCCTTTTGTCTAAGCCTGGGAACCCATTCAACCTACCCCAGGAAGACCATCAATAATCATCAAACCCATTCAAACTACCCTGGTCTTAATCCCATCCTTAATCCCATCAAGTCCTGGTCTGAGAGACCGCCCCTTGAATTCCTATAAAAATAGAGAGTAAGCCCCGCCTCAGTGTGCACTCTGAGGGCACCTATTATAGAGTACACTCCCAAAGTCTCTACTTTGGGTCTCCTTTTCTCCATGTGAAATGCTGGCCGTTTGCACTTTATTCCACACAGATGTCTGCATATCTGGACAGGTACTATAACCCCTATAACTGCTCCTTAACATCTCTATCATCACCTCTTTATTTCTTACTTCTGGATTGCATGTATATTTTTATTGCTTAAGTGCAATGGTATGCAGGGATATTTTATAATAAAACTATTGAATACTCTTTAAATCTGGAGTCTTCATACTGAACTGGACCTTGGTATATATAGGTGTGCAATCCCTTGTACCCTTCTGATCTCTTCTGTCTCATAGCTAATTTCCCCCAATATTGAGACAGGCCACTTGTGGTAACAGTGTCAAAGGTACCTACTAGTCCTTTTATTATGGATAGTGTCAGAATGATGCTGCCTATGGATATTGACAGGTTCTTGGGATTGTGAGGACCTTCCCGTCCTCTCCCCACAACAGACACTCTGTGAGGTAGGTAGGGATGAGAGACCTCTGAGAGAACTGTGACTGACCCAAGGTTACCCAACTGGCTTCATGTGGACAAGTGGAGAATCAAACCCCAAATTAAGCCTTTAAAAGAGGAAATTATTATACCTCTGTTCAGAAAATCTTCATTGGTTAGTGCTGAAGTGAAACAAAATGGTGCAGAGAGAATGGAATGGAATGGAATATTTAATAGTTATACAACCCATATGTTGAGGTGGCCAATTATAGGCCAGTCTCCAATTTAACTTTTCTAGGGAAGGTGATAGAGAGTTGAGTTTGGTGGCAGAGCAGCTCCAGGGCTTCCAATGAGGACACATCCACCTGTGACCCATTTCATTGTTTTTTTATCTGTAACAATTTCTACATCCTTTGCCCAGGAGAAGATGAGACTTACATTAGTACAAATTTTCAAGCCTCAGTGCTCTAGGCCTTTAACCATTTCCAATGAATACATAAAAGTTTTGTTTTTACCTCAAGATTCTTGTACAGTTATAGGGCAGCCAATGTATTTTTGTGGTTAATAAACCCCAAAAGACAAGGGAATAAAAGAACAATTACATTGATACCCCTCAAGTAAGAGGGCAAGGATTCCTTACAGGTTACCTCATGGGTGACAATTGGCTGATACTTTTCTTGTTGTACCTGATCACTCCATTGAAGCTTTGAGCATTGCAGATTGAACCTAAGAAGATCCATGGGCAAAGGAAATATTTTGCATCTTGATGAGTTGCCCATGCTGTATCTCAAGAATATTTAACACCACTTACTCCATGAGTGAATGTCTCAGTGTGAGTAAGGTCCATTATCTGTATGATTAATTTTATGTATATCTTTAATTGATGGAGTGCTTAGTTTGAATTATACCACCAAGGAAGGCTTATTGTTGAAAGGTGTTTGGTATAGGTTTTTGCATATGGAGACATTATGTAACTTTTAACCTGTATTAATATGAATGGACATTTGTCTTTATATTGGGATTAAGTACTTATATGCTTAACCATAGGATTGTTGGCTTTAAATGATATTTTAGCACTCATGACTGTATTATTAAATTATATATTATATTTTGTGCATTTGCACTAGGTGCACAGGTATACTTTACTTTCTTTTTCTTTGTTTCAACCTTTTTGGTTACCTTTCTCGTGCAGGGTTGTGTTTTTCTCCCCTTTTTTGGGTTGTACTCAGGTTAAGGATCACTTCAAAAGGCTCAAGATGGTGGCTGTGAATGAACTCCACAAATACACTACCCAAGATTTTATTATCTTTCATATGTATCTCACTAGAGACTTCACACCAGTCTACTGCATTACGTTAATTAATTAATTAATTAATTAATTAATTAATTTCTTCACATTTATGAGACTGCATCAGCTCTTTGGGGCAGGGGTAAGCAATTTTTTAACCAGTATTTTTTGGTTTGGGTCTATTGGACCTGAACAAATTAAGGGATTTCCAAAAAATCCTATATCCCAATACCGGTATTGTATTTGGATCCAGTTTTCCCCAGAAATACCAAATTTTCCTGAGTCCAATTGACTCAAGAAGAAAAAGGGGGGAGTAGTGGCAAAGCAGCAAAAAAAACACAACAGCTGACACTGTCAGATTGCTCCTCCATCAGCTGTTTTTCAGCCTTTCTACTACATTCCCTTTAAACATGGGGTGTTTAAAGTGACTGCAGAAGACAGCCTGACAAACAGTTGACCCGTGGAGATCAGTCTCTGTGGGCTCAGCTCAGCTTCGGGCTCGCTTCCTGTGCAGCCTCATTTAAACAAAATTACAGGAGAAGCCAGCCCAAAGCTGACCCAGTGGGGAGCACCCCGCTTCTTGCCAGCTCAGTTGAGCTTTGGGATGGCTTCCCGTGCAACCTCATTTAAATGAAGTTGCAAGGAAGCCACAAGGAAGCTAAATGAGGCTACACAAGAAGCCAACCCAAAGCTGTCTAGTGTGGAGAATACTCCCCTCCGTCTCAGCTGAGCTTTGGGTTAGTTTCCCCTGCAGCCTGGTTTAAACAAGACTGCAGGTTAAGCCAGCCCACAGCTGACCTGGTGAGGAGCACTACACTACCCTCCAGCTCAACTGAGCTTTGGGTTGGCTTCCCATGCAGCCTAATTTAAATGAGGCTGCAGGAGAAGCCAGAACAAAGGTGACCCAGCATGGAGTGCTCCACTTTCCACTGGCTCAGCTGATCCTTGGGTTGGCTTCTGCAGTCTCTTTAAACTTTAAAAGAAAGGACTGCAGTTGAAAGGCCAACAAACAGCCGAGAGGTGGGAGCAATGTACTCCAGCCTCTCTGCTGGTTTTTGTTTTGTTTTTTTTAAGATCTACCCTGAATATAACTAGGACTTTTTGGAGTTTTTTTCCAGGTTCCCCCCAAAATCCTGGATATCTTTAGGATGCCAAAATATACCCAAAAAATACCGATATGGTATTTTTGGGTATATTTTCAGCTCAGGTAAATCCAAATATATACCCCTAGTTAGGGGCCTTGCATATTTTGTTGTTTCTGTCCTCTCAGATCTGTTCTTTCTTGTGCCTTGTTTTTATGTAGATTATGAGGACAGACTAGTCTTTTATTATTCCATGTAAACCATTTAGACCAAGTGTTATAAAAATACCAATATTTACTTTTTAAAGTCTATGGACAGATTAAAGTAGTGCAAATGGAGCAAATTGTCAGAACATTGTGCCTTCTGAAGATCCACTGCAGAGGGTCAAAACTGCTTTTTTGTGAGATTTATTGTTCAGGGAGTTTGCTCTGGTCACACAAGAGTAAAATTGATGATTTTTGTTGATTATCTCTTCTTGCTGCAGTCCCCCACACATTATAGTGGCTTTCAGACATTATTGGTAATGCACTCTCAATACGCTATAGCAATAATTTGCAACTAGATTTTACTGTGTGAAACAGGAAAATCCAGTTGCAAACAGTTGCTGTAGTGCACTGAGAGTGCATTATCCAACATATATGAAAGCAGTATACATGTCATATTGTTGGAGTGGGTTCTCTAAGCTTCAGCAATTGTCTTTGCAGGGAGTGCAGAGGTCTGCTGGGGAAAGGATGAGGTACAAAAGATCTGCTTCTGTGAACATTTTAAACATCCCATTCACTCTAAATCTTCAAGATCTAGAACAACAAGCAAGAATATAAATGAATGGATACATGATGTATATTATAACCTCCATAGTCATCACACACCATTTTGTTACTAGTCACCACTACAAGATACTACACAATATGACACAAGTACATTATACTCCAGGAGGGTATGGAGGTAGTCAGCCTCTACCAGCACCTCATCTCTAAAAAGCAAGCAGGAGAGGGCAGGGCAATTTTCTAGATAAGTTTGCCAGCCTCCAGGAGGAACCTGGAAATCTTCCTGAATTACAACTGATCTCCAAACTACAAAGATCGGTTTCCCAAGAAAATGGTAGCTTCAGTGGGGGACCCATTAACCATTGACATCATAGTTTAACACAAAAAAATTAAGGCTCATTCTCTTGCCCGATTCAGCTGTGGAGAAAAGTATAGGTTATGTTAATATCTGGTTATGTGCAAACCGCTATCACATGGTGAATTCAGCATGAAAATGCTTTCAAATTACTACCACAACACTCTGAAAAGCCGCAATGCAGTAGCACCCACCAGTTCACCACAGACTGGCATTCAGTGGAGGTCAACAGAGACTATGATGAGAATATTCAGGAGACCGACAAATATATCCTTTAATTTTTTAGTCCCCTTAAAGCATAGCATATTACAAACTAAATTCACATATTACACTCCTATGCAGCCAATAAAATACTTGTTCACTTCTGACTTTGAGTGTGATGCTTTGGTCAAAAAAGGAACATTCACACGGTATCTGCAGCCAAATGCAGAAATCATTACACATTCAGCTGACTGTACTCAAGTCCACATAGCCAGCTGGTCAAAGAAGCCTAGCGCAGACTTCGGCCATGTTTGGCTGATTTGATACTAGTGCTTCTTTAGTGTGCTTGAGGTCTCCATATGTGAGAAGTAGGCATTAGGATAAGCCCAGGACATGCTGCATTTACCTCTCTAACTCAACAGGAAGTTGTCCCATGCCTACTTTAAATGTGCAGCACCTGCTGATCTTCAGCTCCTCTCCATAACTCCAAGTAATATTCAGTTAAAATAAACATGGAGTTCCATCACGCCTAGTGGCAGCCAGTGAAGTAGAGAAGTAAGGAAGTGCTGAACATTATGTCATTCATCTGTTCTAACGGAATATTATTGGATACGGAGAAGATACAAGTTGGTACGAATATACTTGCAGTAAACTTGTCACCACCATAATTACTTTTCTACACTACTTTGTATTTTTTTACTTTATTTATACCCCACTTTTCTGAACACTGAGGACCCAAAGTGGCTCACAATATTCACCCGTTCTCATTTTCTGTTAATTTCCACATTCACTTCATATGCCTAATGCTATGAAAATGTGAATATTGTTGTTTTAAGATATAAAAGACTGAAAATTGCATGATTTTTATTTATAAAATATATTGTAATGTATTATTTATAAAATCAGCTACCTACACAACTAGTCAGTTCCACATTTGCCTGGCATTGCTGATAATGTCCAAAAAGAATTCTGAATTGAAAAATCACACCGGTTATAGAAATGAACTGACTGACCAATTTTCTTTGGAGAGTAGGTTTTTACATTAACTATACGAATATCTGTTTAGCAAAAATCAGTATTGTTCTTAAAGCTTGCATAATACTTGTAAACTACCAATCATATTTTAATGAACATCTTGTTGGTTAGCATATGCTTAGTAACATGTTTAGAGGACAGATTACTTCACTATTCATTCACATGTGAACCTGGGTCGCTGGGACAGGCACCCTCCAGAACCATGCTCTTTTGCACCTTGATAGGGTTCAGTCTTGAAAAGGTCACCCATACTCTTGGTCCTCCCCCTCCACTGCTTTATACTCTAGCTGGCTAGGCACAGGGAGTTTTGGTGCAGGTCCCCCTTGGTCTATCCCTGGCCTGTATGTAGTATGGCCCTATTGGTCACACCCACAGGAAGTGAAGGGACTGCATGGCTACTAGATAGGCACAAGCTTAATTATGGCTGGACCTGCCAAATAAAAAAAATATGGCTGGACCTGCCTTTCTGTTCTGGGGAGTTTGTCCCACCCAGGTATTTATTCATCGTATGGCAGAGAAACCATATAATAATATAAAATATGTGACCAAATTGATACAGTGGGTATGCAGGGGAATGGCCTTGATGTCAGGCCCAGCATCCCCTAGTCCTCTTCCTGTCATCTTTAGGCAGGGTCATGTCAGCCCTGGCACTGCACCCACCCACATGTCCTCCCTGCCTTGTGTTTATCCACTCTTTTGGCCTTTATCCACTCTTTTGCCTGGAGTGTGGAGCAGCTCCGGTGGCTGTGGTTGGGGATGCTGGCATTGCCTACTCCATGCCCTGGATTCCCTGTAAATTCAGAGGCATGGACACACTGAAAGACTGAAAGTTAAACGTTATAACTAAAGTTGGTCTAACTTTTCAAGAGTACAAGAATACTGACCATGGATAACATCTTTGACACACAGTTAATAATGGGAGTGTTCTTCAGTTTTCATTCTGAATATTTTCCAGAATTCTTTGTATCCATACATAGCATAGAACTACACACTATTTATATTTTCAGTTCTCCATAATCTTTCTTCTTTGCACCCCTTCCCCCAAGTCAATAATCTTTCTAGGCTTTTGTGGGATGAAATGCATAAATACAAATAGTGTGTTTCTTAGGCCTGCTTATTATTACCTTACAGCCTATTATCATGATAGTAAGGCACAAGATTCCTAAATTAACAGAGAATCTACCTAAGTTTTTGTTTTCACATCTTTGTTACAAGCCGTTAAATTCAACAGTGACTTTATGTGACTAACTTAAACCTGACTATGCCAGAGTGCAATGACCTACAACTGAACAGCACAGTGTAATGCATAATGTTTTTCTATTATGCCATGAGATATGGGGTTTTCAGGCACCATCAAAATGTAATTTTAAATATTTCAGTACATTTGTACTTTTAATTGGATAAAAGCACATGAATCTCAAAACACAAGCAAGAGCAGTATGTACATTCCATAAAAGTATAGTTTAATTTCAGTGAACAAAGCTGTGCCCTTCAGATCAATCCTAAAGTACCTTAGCTGTGTTCTAAATTATAATAGCAAAAGGTAATTTATTAGTTTTCACTTGTATATGCAAAGTGGAGAAATTAATACCAAGGACCTAGGATAGGATACTCTTGAGACTTCTCAGCATGCAGTGCCTTCATAAAGGATGATAATCTTTTTTGTTTTGTTTAATTAAGTAAGAAGGCCACATATTAACTTCAAAAGTAATGGAACTAAACTGTAGAGCTGATGAGCAAGAAAGAGACTGTAGACTTTAGAGGGCTGCTGGAATTACGTATACAGAATACAGTATTAACTATGGTAGAAGTGTAGAACCTTTTCCATTTGAAATACACAGTATGAGGGGTAAGGAACTTCTGGATGATTGTATATCTATATGATTTGTAGTTAGGGCTGCCAACTTTGGGTTGGAAAATTCCTGGAGATTTAGGGGTGGGGCCTGGGGAGGCAGGGTATAATACCATATAGTCCACCTTCCAAAGCAGCCATTTTCTCCAGAGGAAATGTTCTCTGAAGCCTGGGAGGGGCATAGCTCCAGATAGACTTGGAGTTCTGAGGCTTCACTCTGATCTTGCCGCCTCCTATTTAGCTAGGTGGTTGCTGGAGCCTCACCCTCGGTCTGTTCTGGCTCCCCCTCCCCTTGGTTAAGGTTTCACTTTGGATGCATTGCAGAAAAATATGTTTGGTAGCTTTAGTTTTCTCATCACAGCTTGGGTAGGCAGTTTGGGCACTGTGCCAGATCAATTTGGGTGAGAGGTTGTGCCTGCATGCCCACCTCCTCTGCTCTTGGTGTGGACCCATACAGCAGCATACCCACCTTGAGGGCTTTCAGGTGGCTCTCACACCAGATGGCAAGGGAACCATGCAGAGGCTTGCACTCATGTGGGATCCTGGGGCTTGCCACTCCACGTTCACCCCCCCCAGCAAGTGGGCTGGGGGAATAGGGTGATATCAGGTGGCAGGCAGGTCACCCAATCCATCCCTATGCTGCACCAGTGGTCCCTGTGGTTGTATTTAATAAAAGCTGTGGCCTATTTTCTCTCCAGTCATGTCTTCGTGTTTTGTTTTCCCACTCTACCCTAATTCCCTCCCCTGCCTCTAGGACTACAATCACTTGCATCTTGCTGAAATACAATTATATGCATTCTGTTTGCTTTCATTGTTGGCTGTCAGATTTGGGAAATTTTGTGGAATACAATGCAGATTAAATTTATTTATATATTTATTTATATGTTAGATTTGTGAATCACCCAATCCCTGAGTACATAGGGCTTTGGGTGATCTACAACAAAGTTAAAAACATCAACATAACGTTGTTGAAATCAGTAAAGCATTCATTTCTATATTATTAATAATCTCAAAATGGTGTCATTGATTTAATCCTAAACCCCACTCCAGTCTGAGTTACCGTCTTGCAGGAAGGGAGAGCAGGAGACTAAAGTGAACAGGTGCAGGAAAAGAGGAGGGTGCCAGCCATGATGGAAACAGTTGCTGTCCTCAACCAAAGGCCAGGTGGAACATCTCTGCCTTACAGGCCCTGCAAAATTGCATTGTCCCACAGGGCCCTGGTGGTATTTGGCAGAGTTTCACCAGGTTGGAGCCAGGGCCAAAAAAGCCCTTGCTCTGGTCGAGGAAGCAGGATATCTTTGGGGCCAAGTAATTCAACTCCCCATAGGATTTACATTTATAAATATCTGTACACACTACCATTTCATAAGACTGTGTGATTGGTTAACTGCATATCTATGAGTATTGGCTACCTTAAGTTAAGTATATTTAGATGTAGAAAACAACACTGTATAACTAGTGTAATGACCAGTATACACAGTGCTTTCTCAAATATTAAAACCACTTGTAACAAATTATTGTTGCTATCTCAGTCTACACTGAATGGCTTTGCCGATTAAAACTTCATCATACTGGTGGTATGTTTTTATTACATGCATCTGTTAAATATGACAATAACCAATTATAAAACTAATTCACTGTAATTGAGTTAATGTAAATTTGCATTTGGTCCTTATTTAGTAAACTAAAAAGTTCAGGCAACCCAATCTGCAGAATATTTCTATAAAGCTAGAACAATGTAAAAGATGTTAGTGGCCTAAATGTTTCACAGGAAACTACACATAGAAGGCCAACTATCAGAGTTATGTCTCTTTTTAAAAGCTACTTTAATGTAAAAAATGTAAATACAACATGAAAAGGTTTCTATGTTCTAACACCCAACTAATTTTGGACTTATTTCTTTTCATTCATAGCAAAACAATTTGAGGGGTTTTTTGAAATAAGAAAATAATCAACCAACTAACTATGTTGCCTTTAACAAGCCTTATTGAACTTCAGGTTGCAATTTACACACAGTTTATTAAAATCTCTAAAAAGAAATTAATCACAGACGAAGACAAGTGAGACAAGCATGTTGCATTTATTACTGGATGTAATAATAACATAACTAGTTTTGTCTACACTGGAGACAAAAGCATCTAATGAGGATGGAAGTAGGTAACCAAAGTAACCTGATAAAACAATGAGCAAATCAGGGTGAAATCTGCTAATCTTACGGTTGAGGAAGAAGTTGAGTATTGCAGAGAGCCAAATCTGCAGTCTCTTCTAATACTGAATTGTAATGTTAAAATTTACTATTCTGACAAAAGACCAACACACATCTTGAACCCAAAGTAAATGCAGTAAAATGAAGGATCTGATTTTTTTAAATATAGCTGGAGATTTCAGTATAATTACATAGAGATCTGTTGTTCATGGTTACAAATTACAGAGGGGTGGCCATATTAATCTGACGGCTACTGTTAAAGTAATAGAGTCTTTAAAAATTAACAAATGCATTGTTGCTTAAGTTTTTATGAGCCAGAGTTCCTCATGAAATAGGTTTTGGCTTATGAAAGCTTATGTAATAATAGATTTATTGGTCCTTAAGAATCACACAGCTCTTTCTTATTTGGCATGTGCTTGAGAATGCTATCTTTGTGCCTTGCTATCAAGTACTCACTGCCCCCCTCCCCCCAAGTAGCTCTACAAACCTGGCTATTAATACCTAGAATTTTGAAGCCTGGCTTTGTTCAAGGACAGACTACTCCTTTCACATAATTTTTTAAAAAAAGAATAAGTTTTAAATAATGTTTCAAAAACAATGAGCTTACTTGTATTCCCTAATTAAAGCACAGTATACTCTGGCAAGCTCTTAAAAAACTGTACATAATTCCATGAGACCACTGAAATGTGTGTGTGTATAACATTATTAAAATGTTATACATATCTTGTAATATATTAAGTACATTTTCCTTATCATTCCACTATCCAAATATGATTTCACCTAAACAGTTCCACAAAGTCTAAGAGGGGAAAATGATAATGCATACCTGATGCTTCTTGAGCTGTCTCCTTCAGACCTGTAAAGAAAGCAACGAATTAGAACGTTAATTCAAAAGCAGCAACAGAAACCAGTTTGCATGTCCACAACTATTTGTTGCTATTTTGACACAGCTGTCCTGAAATTGTTACTAATGAAACACATAAAGGTCTCTTATTTATAGTAGCAAGAAATTAATAAAGGGAAATTTAACAGTATTTGTAGTGAAAACCTTAAAGATATACATTCCAAATCCGGATCTAGTCATTTCTTAACAAGGAATTTATGCACTGCTCATTACACCAAAATCTGCAGCAGATGCTGCAAATGCAACTGAAAGCATGCAGTGTAGATAGGTGCAATCTATAATTGGATGCACTTGTTGATATGCATCTCACTTGTGTCTACAGAAGCCTACTTAACTGAATCAATAATCTTAAGTGATACTATCATACTGTAGACCTTTCATAAAGACCTTCTGGATATTACTGAACAATTACACTGCATATGTGTACCCAAAAAATATTAGTCTCAGTCTGAGCATTATATATATATTATAGTGTGTGTGTGTGTGTGTGTGTGTGTGTATAGTATATGAGTATATTATACATTTGTCTCCTTCCTTTCCAGTCTTTAGCACAAGGGCCATGGTCAAAAACATTGCAGAATCTAATTACCCTGACTTCTCAAATAAAATTTGCTTCTGTAAAGCTGATAAAAATTCCAACACAGTCAAACCTAAAATAAATGTTAAACTATTATGGCTTTCAAAGTTACTGTTTGAACATAGATGAGCAGCAACATGAAATTTAAGAAGCAAAGAGCAAACGGAAAGATACACAAGGGTCTGGACATAGGGGGGCTTTTGTTTTGCCCTAACTGCCATTCAAATGGTATGTTGTTGCTCAGCATGGGAGAGACGAAGTTGCTTTTTGCAACCCACCCCCCAGCAAACTTGGACTAAAATGAGAACATCCTCTTTCTTCTTACATTCATAATTGGTAAAATATGGAAACTAGCGTCATTCAAATCAACACAGCTCTAACTTTTCTAGATAAAAATAGCACGCTGATGCAGCCTTTTGACAGAATCAGGCAAATGATCTTTCATATTCTCCACTGGATGCTACCTTCATTCATGAAATATTAAAACTGTATACATTATTAGTGACACAGAAAGCAAGCACCCATGTCTTCAGGTTTTTGAAGAGGAAATAATAAACATATAAATTTGCTTGACTACTTACTTTTTACTTCCAACAGCAATAGAATTAAACCTAATAGTTCCTAGAAGGAAGAATACTGCATGAACGTACAGAAGGAAATCTGTAACTAAATTTTGGAGAAAGACTGTTTTCTCCATAAGCTTTAGTTCTGCATCCTTAAAAGATTTTCCATGTTTCCTTTTCAGGCTTTCTATATAATATTACAAAGACTCCAGTCCAATCATAGGAAACCCTATACCCAGTTACTACATGTTATCAAATAGATGCATGATCTTTAAAAAATTGAATGCTGCTACATGGGGCTACCAATTTATGTTCAAATTGTGCATCCCCCCAAAAAAAACCCAGAATAAGATTTTACTTGTTTTTCATTAAGTAATAAATTCAGAATCATTAAGATTCCCCCCCAGCCTGCTTTAATTTCCAGTGTGTTCTGAACAAGGGTATGTTACAAATTACCTTCACAAAGAGTACTCTGGGTATCAAAAACAAACATTCTCAGTTGCAACAAGGCTTCTGAATAATTCGAAATCATGCCATTTCTAATGCACTGTCAAAGCGAATAGTAGTTTTTAATTACTGCAGTAAAATTAGAAATTTGTGTGAAAGCACACTGCACAAGTAAGTCCTTGAGAGAAGTATGAAGAACATTTTCCCAGTAAACAATCAGCGATTACACAGTAAATATGAAAAGATTAAAAAACTGTGCAAAAATATACTAAGAAAAAATATAGAATAATTTACTAATAACACAAGTATAACTGGTAGTAATACAACTAAGAATACCACTAAAGTAGTAATTACAAAAATTCAACTGGTAGATCCTAATTTTTTTTCAGAAGTCCAACAAGTAATTTATCAACAATCCAACATTTTCCCCACCCAGTTCCTGTTTACTGATGCCACTCCTACAGCTGGTAGGAGAAAAACAATGGGTGATGGCATAATGTCATTTTGCTATAGGAACTGCTAGAAACTCAGTATAGAGAGGCATGACATCACTTCTGGATTTCCCCGGAAGTGATGTCATGCCATTGTCTGACAGCTGCCCCCAGACTTGTGCTAGTTGCTAGCTATTGGCTGGCAGACCTAGTTAAGCATGGCTTGCTAAATCTCCCTGCTTCTGAGTTTGTGAAATGAATTTACTCTCCAGCTCACTAGATACAGTCTAAAAGCTTACTGTGCTTATAAACATATGGGGCCACCAGTCCCTAATCAGGGATGGGAAACCCTTGCTGCCAATCAGCCAGCCAAGAAGACAGAGCATCACGATGGCCTTGACCTTGTCCCTCACTTTGGGGCTGCGGGCAAGTTGGGGAGGCATAGTATCTGTAGTGAGGGCTGGCTGGTCAGGAGGTAGAGATCATCCGTGCCCTCAGTGGCCTCGTAGTGTGCGGAGGCCTGGCGGCGTGGTTGTGGCTGGGGGGGATGGTTCCGGTTGCCCTTGGATCTGCAGACGCGGGCGAGGTGTCCTTGTTTTTCACATGTGTGGCAGCTGGCATCATGGAACTGGCACAACTTGCGCTTGTGCGCCTCTCCGCAGCTGGTGCACGGGGAATGTCCGGCAGGCTTACTGAAATGTCTAGAGGTTCCGGCGGATCCTGACTGTGGGGTGTGCGAATAAGATGGACGTCGTCCTCGTCTGAGGTCTCGGGCACCGAGTCAGGGAGCACGAGATGGGATGCTGCTGGTGGTCGGTCTCAGTAGGAGGCGTCATGGGTGATGGCAAGCTGGAGGGCCTCGTTGAGTTTGATGTCAGATGTGCTGATCATCTTTCGGCGGAGCTTCATGTTGCTGATTCGACAGGCTAACTGGGTCAAGAGATTCTCCTCCACCTTGGAGAATTCGCATTCCATGGTGTGTTGGCGCACTGCAGCCATGAAGGCTGCGGCTGTCTCACTGGGCTTCTGGATGCGCCCCTGGAATTCCATCCGCTTGGCCAGCATCGTTGGCTTGGGCGTGAGGTGCCTGGTCAGGGCATCTAATATCTCCTCGCATGTGCACTCAAGGATAGCCTTCGGGGCCAGGAGGCTCTTCGCAAGCCGGATGTTCATGCCACAAGAGCTGAGGAGGAGAGCCCGTCTCTTACCTGCATTGGTTATCTCATGGAAGGCAAGATGGCAGGTTAGCTGGTCCGTCCACGAATCCCAGAGCTCGGGGTAAGTGGGGTCGAAAATCTCGAGGTGTCCTGGAGCGGAGGCCATGACTCTAGCGCAGATCGGAGGAGCAGTGTTCAGCAATGCCGGGCATGGTGCGGTGCTGCTCAGGAGCAGTGCGGGCACGGTGGCGTTTTCTGGAACGATGCTCGGTGCTGTGCTGGAAGGTGAGCCTGGCCTGCTCATTGGGATCCCATCTTCATCGCCACTGAAAAGTACTGGGTTCAACACATGGAGAACTCGGACTACGACATGCGTTCAAACGCATTTATTGTACTTCACAACAAGACAAGGAAAAATGGCCCTGCAAGGCCAACTATATACACTCCACCCGGCACACCTCTGTCCCCATTGGAGGGTTTGAATTTCCCGCCAAGGGTACTATTGGTGGACTCTGGGTGGACTAGGATCCTAGGTCCCCTTTGTATTTGGGGACCTAGCTCCTGCTTAGCCACAGACCCCTGGTGGCGGTCCGCCTACATAACACTTCTCTCTTTCCAGACCCACATTTTGCCCTCCGTGCTGTTCTCAGAAAAGGTATCTTGACTCCCAGGAGCAGCATTTGGGGGAAATCAACGGACTGTGACCAGGAGGACAAAGCAGAAAAGTTTCATTCTGCTGAGATAAGTGCTTTCTCATTGCAAAAGAGAACCTCTGGATCCAACCCTTAAGTCTTTAAGGTGTCACAAGACACTCCTTTTTAGTCTTGCTCCTACAGACTAAAGCTACCCAGACTCCATAGGACAATTTTCATTCCTTCAGCTGTACTGCATTGCTCCCCAAAGGCTCTCATAGAAGCCTAGTAAAGCATTGATTCACTTCAACCATATTAGTTTCCTCAACATAACGCTGTATGTATACAACCTGAAGCTGTAGCTTATTTCTAGAAGGGGTCAAACCTTCCAATATTAAAATAGCCATCAGCTTCCACCACCTGTAACAATCTCAGCAAAGACTTCTTATTTCCACAGTTTCTTTGCACAACTACATGGCTTTCTATCTATTCATAAACAGATTTGGGAAACTCCTAGTTTCTAGGATTGGTAACTTTTAAATACCACAAACACATATGGATTTTTAAAAACAATGTATCATTTATTCTGTCACAAGAGGAGCTGATTTTGGCTGCCTCTTGTTCTGCTTGCTGGCAAGAAAGGAACCTACCTACACCTTTTCAGTTTGATTTCTTTTATTAATATGTAAAATATTATAAATATAAAAAGAGAGAACTCCTAATATAAGTTTCCATAACAATTTTTTTTGCTCAGCAGAAGTGCTGCTTCAAAATGCTCAAATAAGTTTGTAGCAAAATACTGCCTGAAGCTGCATTGTTTAACTTAATGGCATGCTATGTATGTTTGCAAATAAAAGAGAATAATGTCTTTAAAGTATGGCAAACCATATGAAGTTACTTTATTTCAATTTGTAGGTTCAAATTTATATTCTTAGTCTTAGGTTTGTGAATTTAAAAGGTTTAGACTTAGCCATAATGACTTAACTGCATCAATAATCCATAGACAATGGTGAAGATTAAGCAGCACTTTATCATCCATGCCCCAAATCTCTTAATTGTTAAAGAGCTTTTAGGCTTAAAACAATCAGTGAATTATTTTTCAGATAAAACTTTTAGAAAGTATTGAAATGATGAAAAAATATTCAACACCAAAACTGGTATATAAATTTGGAATTATGAGCAAGTTTTTACTTGAATTACTTTAGAGATGCAATAGTAGCATATGGAGAAATGTGTCAAGTGAAACCGTAACACCCAATAATCTAAGTAGGTACAAAAGGCAATTATATCCAATTCAGAAGGACTGAAAAGACAGGATTAGACAACATGTCAACCCAGCTGGTAGGCGATTTAGAATAAATCCTCTTGGGTAGATGGTTTACAGAACTTTGATCCCATACTATAAATGCTTGTATTTCTCTATTTAAAATGTTATGTTATTACTTTAGCCAAATGCACATAGACACAAAAAGTAACTTCCAAGTTATGGAGGAATAAGTGTTTATATTATTAATAAATAGTTTTTCTAGTAATGTACAGGCTAAGAAACTGAGATATGAATCAGAAGTCCCCAGATAAATCTTGCATCTAATATAAATTTGTAAAAGACAAAGGCTTGTGTAAAGCCACTAGGGCGTTCATGGTGAGTTTTCCAATTCATAGTTTAGTCTTTTAGCTATTACTCTATAGCAGCCAAGATATGTCCCACCAGTGTGAAGAAGCCTGGAAACACTGTTAGCCTTTGAAAAAAACAAACTACTTCTGTATGGAAGAAAAACAAAAGTCATTTCACTGATAAGTAAGTTAAAATTTTCTAGCTTTTGATATCTTGCAAAATACAAGAACAGTTGTAATGCACACTGTGATTAAACTTTAGATCCTGACTGGTAACACCATTAAAATATGTATGAAATTATAATGTGTATATATCTACATCTATATCAATACATAAATGAAGAGATTAACTGAATGCCCATCACATAATGTCTATCCTTAAGCTTGGTGTGCATATCTGCATGTTCATTGGCCTTTCACTTGCAGAAAAAATAGATATTTGGTGTGGAAGTCTATGACTAATTACGGCTGGGTGATCTCATGCACAAGTGCTTCTAGTTTCAGACTCTCGTTGTATATATGTTTGGAAATCTTGCTTAATCATCAATTGTAGTACTGTTTGTGAATAGTTAACTACATATGTATTTACAGTGAGAGCATTTATATGACTGTATACATATTTCTTCTGAAAATATTTTTTCTCACTGATGAAGGCAACTTTTGCTGAAATGTGTTCAGTGGTCATTTGTACAATGATTGGGAGTGATGTCACCTTAACTGGTTAAGGAGGTTTTGTTAATGTACATAAATATTATTATTGGTATTTCTAGTGGATTTATTAAACTTATACCCTCCTTCATTGGTTTGTTATTTGTTCTTCTCAACCTTTTTGGTTACTATGTTTGCCATCCCGCTGGTGGGGCCAGGGCATCCTCTAATTTTGGGGGCCCCAATTAGCCGCTGGCCAGTGGGGGCCACCCCACCTTGAACAGCGGCATCCTGTGGGGATGCTGGTGATGCAATGATATCACCAGTAGTGATGTAACCGGTAGTGATGTCATCACACTGGGATTGTCATGCGGTGATGCTCTAGCATTCAGGGGTAACTCTATGGTTATCATAGAGATTTTGCCCCAAATGCTAGAGCGTTGAAGTGCGACAGCCCTGACATGATGATGTCACTACCAGTGACATCATTGGTTCACATGCATGGCTGAAGACTCCCAGAGAGGAGCCAGGAACCCCCCACCGGACAAAAGGTGAGGCCTGGCAAGTGGCAACCCTATTGGTTACTTGACCTTTACAACTGAGCTTAGGTTTCTTTCCCCTTCTTTTTCCTTCTTTGGTAGACTAGTAACAGCAATTTCTACAGCAGTGACGCAGAAAACTCATTAAGATTTTGGTAGAAACTCAGAATCCTTACGCTACATTTGACAAACTAGTGCAAGAGGTGACAACAAACTGTCATGTACAGAAACTATCTTCACAGTTCCACACAAAGAACATTAACAGACTACTACTGAAGACTGATTTTTTTTAAAAAAATAGCTGATACTTAGTACGACCATTTGGCATCTACAAATGTAGACTGACTAAGCAAACTGAAGATTCTTGAAGAATTTGCTGTGCAATACAAAACAAGATCAAGGAAGATTTAAATGAGCCCTTGGGTATTGATGTTCCTTTCTGGGAGAACTATGGCTGCAATTTCCTAAGGATACTGAAGGACTTCCTTCAGACCAGAAGTTCCTTGGATTGTGCCCTATAATAGCAATGATAGTACAAGGAAGTAGTTTTTTTTTTTTTTGAGAGCAAAGAATGCAGATTGTGGCATTGAAAAACAGCAGTGAATCACAGTAATTCAGCACAAAACAGTATCCCTACCAGGGATGTGCCACTTAGTGCCCACGGACCCCTTTCCAGGCACCCAAGTGAACAGGGCAGGAAGTGCTTTTGCCCAGCAGAGCTTCTGACTGGCTGGGCAGATTTTTATAAAGCTACTTCAGCAGCAGCTGACATCACAGCACAAGGATTTTCACTGTGTTACTGAAGATAAGGTGTGTGTATGCAAGAAAATATTTTTAAACAATATGTCCATTTAAAACAGAGCTCCAGCCCAAAATGCTGAAGAGTTACTATCAGAATGGGAGCCCTTACTTCCTAACATTTTATGGTTGGCATCACCTCCCATGGCAGCCATTTTATGGTTGGCTCTGCTTCTTGTAGCAGAATTCCAAAGGTTCCCATGGGCTCCAAAAGCTACTTAGGACTAGAGTAGAGTGATATTTTTTTCAGGGCAAATTCAGTTTGTAGCAATATAAGTTTTTGTAATATAAAACCCTTCTTAAACACTGGTAAACTTTGATGAATGAAAAAAGCTGAATCTTCAAAGCAGCTCAGAAAAAGGTCACAATAGAAGCATAAGTTAAATGTCTCCTATTGGCAAAAATAATTTACTAACCCTTGACTTTCCAAACCAAACAATCACAGTTTTCGTTTATGTTCACATGGAAGTGAATTCTGCCTAGTGACAAATAGAAGTTAAATACAGCCCAGAAGCTTCTGGTGTGTAATTTGTCATTTTTTTTGCCTCCTCCAAAGTACAGGAGGCAGTCCTTGACAGCTTTCCTCCCCAACTTCCTATTCACTCAGGATGTCAGTGATATCTTTTTTTGCAGTGGGGGTGAAACAATTTGCTATAAATGTTCAGTTTGGTGAAGCAAAATGACATCTGCATCCTTTGTGATAAACCTTTGTGCATGTGATGTATTTTAGTTCAGGCAAATCTTCTATAGAACCACTGAGTTAAGCAGCTGTATTCCAGGACAGCCCAGTCCATTGCATTACAGTCTAGCAGATAACCAGATAAAACATTTTATTATAAACAGCCACACATAATCTTTTGTTGCCCTGCAAGCCTATCAATGTGTTTTTATGGAATATGAACTGTGCAAAGGGACTGTACAACATGGAGACCTGAGAATACCTGTTGTAGGCTTGCCAAGTCCCCCCGGGGGGTGGAGAACCCCCTGCCTCAGAGGCCCGTTCCCCACCACCGACGGATCGGGCCCCGGGGGGAACTCCATCCCCACGTGCACGTCACCCAGAACTGACATGGGTACGCTGGGCACGCTGGGGGCGGGGCCAGGACCATCCGAGGGAAAACTCTATGTTTTTCCCTCAGATGGCCCTGGCCCCACCCCAAGCATGTCTGGCATACCCACGTCACTTCTGGCAACCCAGCGGTTCGAAAGTTATAACAACTTACGAGTAGATAAATGGGTACCTGCCTTAGAAGGCAGGGAGCACCCTCCTCCATTGGGAGGTGAGGTGGGAACCTCAGCAGCGACGGTTTGGTGAGCGGCAGCGGAGTGGTGTGTAATGGCGGCGGTAGTCAGGGCGGTGAGCGGAAGAAAAAAGGGGACGCGACATCTAGCGGTGAACCAGCGGTGAAGGCGGAGCCCGGAAGACGTGAGGACGCTCGACGCAGGCGCGGCGGAGCCTGAGGGACGGAGCCAGTGCCGCACCGATGCGATCAGCACGACGAATGGGCCCGCCGACTCCAAAAGATCTCCTGAGGAGCCTGAAGAGAGCGGAGGGAAGATGCCGACCCGAAGCCGAGAAGCTGAGATGAAACGAGCTGAAGACACATCAACTGAATCCCACCGGGTGCCGTTAGGTAGTCCCGTCCCTAATACGATATATATATGTGCCCATAGATAGGAATAATACAAACTATGTAAGCCGCTCAGAGACCCATGGGAGGGGTTCGAGTGGGGTAGAAGATGAAGGTAAATAAAATAAATAAATAAAAAATAAATACGGCGCACACACACAAAGCATATGTGCTCTCCAGACAACGGCCGGGAGTCCCCCACTCCTGTAAGTTTCTGACTTGGCAACCTTAACCTGTTGAGACTGCACACCTGAAAGAGGGACACCTTTAGTGTTGCTGCCACAGTGTTAGTCCAGAGTCATCAGATATCTCACCTGCTGTGAGATGAAGCAGTTCCATAAGCCTGTACACAGCCTCAGACGCCATGCCATGGAAAATCATGAGGACAGAGAACTCAAGACGCCATTAGGAGCTTCTTCCAGCACATGTAGGCAACCTCTCTTCCCCCTCTTCCAGCTACCTACAAATCTAATCAAGAGACTCTATTCATAGTTGCTTAGCAACTAATCACTCAACCATCAGCCAGCCAGCTAGGGCCATCAAGAGACAATAGCCCTAGCCTGATGATCCAATCATCCTTCATCCAGGTGCCAGTCCCCAGACCAAGTTTCTAGCTCTCAATATCGACCACTCCTTAGTCCCCCTCCCCTCTTCCAGCCAGCCAATAGTATGTTTTATGGGACGGACTAACAGAAGGTGTCACAGGGGTGTGTGGCCAGCCTAGCCAGCCCCCCACCACCACCACATTATAAAAGATGCTGCCCGACCACATGGTCTCTCTCTTACCCTCTCCACGACCCCTATCGAAGCTTTAACCCTCTTATGTCCAGCTTGCTATCCATATACCCTACCTCCATCTTTAAACTCTAGATCTGCAGCTAGAGTCCACGTGGTTCTGCTGGCTCAGAACACGTGTTCCCCATTCCCTATTTATAAACCCCTCCATTCTTCCATTGGAACAGCTCAATCAATGAAGACAGGTAAATATTGCCCAATCAATGAATGCCCTGCTAAAGCAATTTAAGTATCTATCTTTATTTCTTAGCATATGTATAAATGTGTGTGTGGTTGTGTATTGTTTGAATGATATAATATATATTCCCCAGTAAAAAGACATTATATTTAATTGAATACAGTCTCTGTGTCTGTTCTGGTGCTTACAGAAAAAGGTGGAACTTCTGTATACATTGGTGTGAACCCTAATTTGCCTATTGCCAATTAATAATCATAACTTCCCCTAGACTAATTAATAATTCAAGGCAATTTGGCTAACACTTTACCTTTGGAGAGAAATGGGATCACACATTGGTCATAAACACTGATATTTCTTAAATATAATCAATTTAATATAACCTATTAAATGCATCCCTCCTCTTCAGCAATCTCTCCAGGAATCCCAGTTCCCCTTCACTGACTTCTATTTCATTCTTCCTCTCCCAGGATCCCTGTTTCCTCCTCATCTGTCTGTCTATTGAGTCTTGTGTCTTTTCCTCATTCCTTAGCTGTCTTTCTCTTTATTCTGTTTAGTTCTCCTCTTCCCCTTTCCTAGATCCCTCAAAGTTGGTCCAGATCCAGCTTCCTTCATTCCTTCTTAACTTCAGCTGCAGTAAGGATTTTTTGGTGGAGTGAGAGTCTTCCACTATCACAAAGACATTTGGATCCACCTACATAGCCAGCTTTCCTGCATTTTTCTCCCTATTGCAGTTTCAATGGAGGAAGCAGGAAGAGACCACTGTCAGGAGCTCCAATAGAGAGCAAATATTCAGTTCTAGTGCTTGGGTGTAAGTAGCCCAAGTTCATGCCTCTGAGTTAGTCAAGTCAATTACTCTCTCTTAATTAATCTCTCACAAAGAACTTCTTCCTTTCCTCTTTATTTGTCAATAACATTCTCCTTAACCTGAAACCTTTTAATTCAGCAATGGTGTGTGTGGGTGTGCATGCTTCCCTCCCCCATACGGCTTCAAATGGTGGGTTTGGAATTTAACAAAAACTCATTAGCAACCCATGTAGTAATTTAAATTGCACACCTCTGACTTGCCCTTTGCTACTTATTAATGACCTGCTTGGGGACTTGAAGCCTGAGCTGTAGCCATAGAAGCCAAATCCAACCAATTGCAGCTAATCAGAAAATGCTCAGTCTGGCACTCTTTGCTATAATAAACCATGAACACAACAGGAAGAAAGTAATTATCTCTTGATGGACTGAAAAGTCAAAAGGTAAACAAGTTGCTCTGGATGCAAGTTTTCTGTTTACGCTACTGAACCTAGCAACTGAGTTGGCAAACATCATAGAAATATCTATTCATACTGCTCAGGGAAACAGGCAGTGCCTTAGTACAGGGTTAGTGCTGCCTTGATAGCTACTATAAAATTATATATCTGGGATACACAGTATTATTCAGAATTCATCAAACCATTGTCCAATCCATTTGTGTTCCATCGTGACAGTTATCCACATCCATCTGATAACGGAGGAAATTTGTTTGCACACCAGACAATCCCCTATTTCTTGAACAACAGCCACACTTGACTTCACATACAAAGAACATTTTACAACTTGTCATGTTATTCAGATAACAAGTATCACTTAAAAGACTTCCTTTTAAAACCTAATGCCAGAGATTATTAGACTGGAACGACAAACTCATCCCACTACAGTCCAGCTCACAGTTAAACACTCCCTTATAGGTGACAGTAATCAAGAACCTTTGGTCCTTCCAGAGGTTGACAACTTTTCAGTTTCCAACTCTCATTAAGCAAATCAACAGTGAGTTCAGGTGCTACACCCCTAGGGCAACTAATTATAGTGTAGTTCAGTAACATCAGGATTATATGCAAAATCAGGGTCTGGATTCCTATGACAGCATGACGTAGAACAAAATAGTCACCTGGGACATTTGCCCATCTCCTAGGTACCATCAGATTAACATTTAACACCTGTCCCAGGTGGTTATCTCATATTCAGATACAGCTTTCCTCATAGTTTAGTCCAGTTAACCACTCACAGCCTTGATCCTGACACTGGCATCAATAAGGTCTCAGGTTTTCACTTGCACCAAGTAGAAGCCTAAATCTATCAATGGGCACCCCATGTTTACTCTTTGGTCCAATGAGATTGCAGTATGGCCAATCTGACCAATGGCCATGCTTCACCACCCATGTAAAATTAGGTGCATAAGAGAAATTGGGCAAGCTCCCCAATTTTGTGGCTGACCAGCTTCCTCACTAACATGGGCAAATTGGGATTCTCTCCAAGATCAAGTAAAGCATGATTTCCTTTCTTGTTTTCAATTGCTCCAACTTTCACTGACAGCTGATTTCTTTCTCTGGTCACTGTCTACCTCCCTCCCCCCACCCCAGGGTTAATGTTGTCTCTGGGAGAAGCGCACACCTCAATTTCAATTAGGTATTTGGTTTAAGTGCACTATTGTCAAGATTGTACTGATTTTAATGCCTTTTTATACTAATTTTCTTTTGTATCAACTTAATAAAGTTATTTTATTAAATATTATTATTTATGTCATTTATACCCCACTTTTCCTTTTTTATAATATATTTATTGGGGTTTTTATAAATGATAGACAAACAACATAAACAACAACAAAAATGTACAAACATAAACAACCCTAAACAATATTATCTGTATACAGTAAACTGGTTCTTAAGAATATAAAACAAAACATTTCACCATTAAGTACGCACTTTCATAACATAGCAACCAACTTTTAAACTCTAATTAGCTATATTATTCAAATTATTTTTTCCAAATCATAATAGCCATTCATTTCTCTAGGTAAGGTCTCAGAACCTCTTGAACATTAATTAATATGCTGTTTATCCTCTTTCTAAACTCTTCAGTTCAGTATTCTACATCATTTATTACTACAATTATATATTCATTTTCCAAGTAAACTTATAGTGACAAAAAATTCCTATCGAGCTACAATTTCCTTTTAAATATTATATTACTGTTGCTTGTCATCACAAAACTTAACCAAACATCCATTTTTACCACCACCATAGCTATTAACTGTACTTTATAGTCATATTCACAAGACTTAACTATACCTTATAGTAATCACAAAACCTAACTATGCATCCGTTTTTACCACCACCATAACTATTAACTATACTTTGTAGTCAAATCAGTTCCTTGAACATTGTTTTGACTGCTCTCAAGACCATAATACCATTTTTACAAGTTTTCCCAGGTTGAGCACTTTTTCCAATTAGTCGTAGATCAGTAGAAATAACCTTTCACTCTTCAACTCAGCAGATCTGCATCTTATTTTCTACTTATATACTATCAAATTAACTAAATAAAGAAACCATAATTCCTTAAATCAAAAACCATAGCTTCATTTTCCCATTTAAAATACTTCATCTAAATTTCCACTTTCTGCAAATCTAAATCTGGTTTTCCTAAGTCTCCACAATTTTGCACACCCTAATACCGTATCATCAATTCTAACTAATCTATCTCTAGCGCTGTTTAGTCCTACTTACACCTCATTTACTACTATTGTTTCAACTTTTAATATATAAGGTCCAATTACAAACGGTTAATATAAGTAAGCCATCAAAATGTACATACACAGTAAGTAATATTTGGGTCATCAGTATTACATTATAACAACGACCATAAATTCATTTTTACAATTAACCATACGTCAACAGAAATAACCTTTCATTCTTCAAATATCTTATTTTTCAGAAGATCTGCAGCTTGCTTTAAAAGATCTGCAGCTTACTATACTTCATAAAGCTTCATTTTTTTCCTAAAGATCTGTAACTTGTTTTTTATTATCAGTGAGTCCAAATGTTTT
Organism: Gekko japonicus; assembly: GCF_001447785.1. Lineage (NCBI taxonomy): Eukaryota > Metazoa > Chordata > Lepidosauria > Squamata > Gekkonidae > Gekko > Gekko japonicus. The sequence continues at coordinate 94,280 of NW_015163618.1, read as the reverse complement.
TTCTCTGTGTATTTGTGGGAGTTGATTCCTAGACTTCCACCTCTATATTTCAGCCATGTCACGACCAATATCTTATTTTCACTCTTAAGTTTCCAAATATGCCGTTTTTGCCTCTTTTTTCTCCCATTTCTCCTTTGCCCCCCCAGTCGGAATAAAGAGACAGACACCAATATGGATTTAACAAGGGCCACTTTATTAATTATTTGATAACAACAAATACTAGCGAGGGGTTACCAGAAATGTACTGAGGAATGTGACAGGTGTCAAACTCTTGACCACCTTCATTTCCTTCTATGCGATGCACCTGCTCTGATCTCAAGCCACCGAAGGTAGCTTTTGACCAACAGCGTGGCATGTTCAAGAGAACCCCTGACCCACCACCCCAGAAGCCGCAAAGGCCCGTTAAGGTAGGCCGAGCCAGATTGTTCCAAGGAAGGTCACCCCTTCCTGGCCTTGAGCCACAAAGGTCCGAAAGCCGTTCCTGGAGGACCCTTTATTTCCTTTATAACAATGCCCCGGTGCTCACCATTTCCATCCTGATTGCGCTACCCCGCCAAACACTAAAGTGACCATACTATTTAACAACCCGCCCCCCCCCCGAAGCCAATAAACCAACACCACCATCGTCAGTGCAAGGTAGGCAAAAACACCTCCATGCATAGGCCAAACTGATGGAGGCGAAAAATGCCTACCTGGCTCCATGAAAAGGCAGCCGGTCAGATCTGCACTAAAATAGGGTGGGAGGGTGGGCCGAGCTCGCCAACGGACTGTAAGGCAGGGGGCAGGAGCCAAGCCTAAATAGGCTGGCTCTGCCCCCTGGAGGTTTCTTTTACCTGTTATGCCTCTCGTGGAGGCAAAGCAGCCCTCCCCCACCAGCGCAGGCTCGACGGGGTTTGGGGCTCACATTTTTTATCACGAAATCCTTGCACCTTCTTTTTTATAAGTTCTGTCTTTACATAGGACAAACTTATAATTTTCTTTTCCACTCCTGTGTTTGCTAAAGGCTGGGCATCCACAATTCTTTCCTTAGAGAAACAAGCCTGCTCTCCCCCAACACTCTGTTTGTTCTGTACCGATTCTCCCTCCGTTTCGTTATCCGATTGAATAGTCTGCAGTTTTCCAGATATATTTATACATGCTTCTTCAAAGTCTTTTTGTACTCCTTTTTGTATTGCGTCTTTCAGCAACTTCATAAATTGCTCCACAGTCAAATCTTCCACAAGCATATTATCGTCAATCTCCTCGTTCTCCTCCTCCTCGATTCTTTCTATAGGCGCCATTTTTACTATGTAGTTAATTTCAGTTCAAATAGTTCAAACAAAGTGCTTTCTAATCACCATTTATATAACTAATGTGGTTGTTAGTCCTTACCAGTAAGGTTTTTTAACCCCCACGAAGAGAAGATACAACTTTTGCCCCTTTTGTTTCTTGGCCGCTAATTACCTCCTTGAGGGCACACGGATTCGGGGTAACTTGATTCACAGTCTTGACTAATATTAAAGTTGAAAAAGCCCCAGTGTTTCTGTGTATCTCTCAAATCCAAAAGAAAAAAAGGTTAAAAAGCAGATGGTCGCAGCTGTGTGGAAAACATGGAGTCCACGTTCCACTCCGCTTATCATGCCTGTTTCAGGGCAATATTAGACACCCCCATGGTGCCAGAGCGGCCCCCCAAAAAAGCCCCTTGCCACTGGTCCTCTCTCCTGGAGGTCCAGCAGAGCCCCTCGAAAACGGGAGGCTCCAAAAAAGATGAAGTGGGATTGGGTGGCTCGAGAGGGTCCTGAGAGTTCGTCCGTTGCCCGCGCCATACCACCAGAAGTCTATACCCCGCTTTTCCTGCTTGGTGTAGTGGTTAAGAGTGGCAGACTCTAATCTGGAAAACCAGGTTTGATTCCCCACTCCTCCACATGAAGCCAGCTGGGTGACCTTGGGCCAGTCACAGTTATCTCAGAAGTCTCATAGTACCACCTACCTCACAGGGTGCCTGTTGTGGGGAGAGGAAGGGAAGGCAATTGTAAGTCGCTCCAAGACTCCATTTGGGTAGTGAAGGATGCGGTATAAAAATCAACTCTTCTTCCTCTGAAATGTTTTAATTGAATAAACCCAACAAATGCAGCACATTATACTTTTATATAGTTTCAATCCATTTTGCCAAAGCATGTTATTCTACCCAAGGAAGTTAATAAAAAATATTTTTCCTGTCCATAATAATTAAAATTAAAATTAATAAAACTGAATCTTAATTCTCCTCTTTTTGAGTTACTATAGTTTTTCTAGTTCTTAGGGCAAGTCATCCAAACCTAGCCACCCAATGAGTAACTTCTGCTCACCTATCTGATAAAAAACTTCTTAAGAGGCAGATTCTTTGCCTACAAGAAAGAGGAAGTGTCTCAGAGAAAGGATGTTCTATAGACTCAATACCATCTACACAACAGGGACATATCCTTTCTTCATAAGGAGTTTTATTAAGTTTTCCTTCCAGTACTGCAAATGGGAGTACATCCCAGCACATTAGTGTAAATGTTCTGTAGTCCTGAAAGATGGAGTCCACTCTGTGTCTCTCTGTGACCTTGACACAGAGAGTACTCCATCTTTCTGTGTTATACCTCTGAGGATACCAGTCACAGCTGCTGGCAAAACGTCAGGTCCTATAATGCCAAGACCATGGCCATACAGCCCAGGAAGTTTACAAAAACTAGTATATAGTTTTGATTTTAAGCTGTGTTTTATAATGTTTTGCTTTGAATTGTTAGCTGCCTTGATGACCCTGACTGTGCAAAAAGGCAAGATGTAAGTTTTGGAAAAAATCAAAGTTTAAGAAGATTTCACATGAATCTTTAACCACTTTTGTGATGGCACACCTATGAACATTAAAGCATATTTTTGTGTCTCACTTTCTACCAATGAGGGGAAAATCCAAGCATACTGTCTTGATACGAGATACATGCAGTCAGTAGTTCCAGAGTTAATTTAAGACAGACAGAAACTTTGTTTAGCTTCTGCTGAAGTTCTAGACTTCACTGTGATGGACACAGTCTCTTCCCTGTTCTGCCAGTCCCCAGTTTATGCTACTGGTGGCACAAAAACAGCAAATCAGAGCCCTTAGAACCCTTGTTGGGAGAAGGGAGGGGAATGAGTGGAAAGAAAAAAGTGTTTAATAGTCACTTGAGCAGATAGGATCAAGAAGTTATTTAGCCAGGCTAGGGATCTGGATCTCTCTTACAATCCTTTCAGGGGGAAGTTTGGCTGGGTTAGTGAGGTGGTCTGGAGTGACCTCCCCCCCAGTTTAAAACTCACAAGCATCATCTTTCTGATATAGTGCAAAGTTTTGGGGCAGGCTGAGGTCTGTCGATTTTAAAGCTCAAGTATATTTTTTTAATATATCAGGAAACTCAGCAAATTTGTCATTGGTATTCTTACAGTTCCTGACTAATGCCACACTGAAATATTATAAAGAAACGACATATCCATATATTAATTTAACAAGAAGTTACATTTGTGTACAGTTGATTGTGAATACTGCCTTCCCTTCCCAGAAAAATAAACTCATTTCTTGTGTTAAATCTCCTCCTTGGTAGTTAAGGAGGACAAGGCTATAGCAGGGTTTGGGGAGTGTCCCTCAGAAACACCATCACTGTTTTACCTCAGTGTGGCAGAAAGGCTGCCAAGCAATTGCAGGCCAAAACATAAAAATTTCTCTGGCTTCTCTACTACCTCCAAGAATCTATTGGCACTGTACTGAGTAGGAGCTTTCCCCCCAAAAAATATATTAGTGCCTAGTGGTGCTACCCCAACCTGCAATGCGCACATTGAGTATTTGTTTCCTGTTATAAGTCCTAGTTTTAGCACAGGAAACTTGGTGTTCTAGCAATTCTAGAGCATTCAGGAAGGCTCACATGCAGAGACATCCTGGCTTGAAGCTTTCATGCATGCTAGATATCTACCATAATGACACTTCTGAAATCACCACACAAGGAAAGCCTGCCACAATCCAGGCATTAAAACAACTGCAAGTTTACTGCTTTGAATGGAATTTAACAGAATCTCTTATTTTAGAGTATTCTCTGGATTAAAGCAACAGGAAGATTTTACATCTCACTTCCCTCAATTGTTTCAATGTGTAAACCTAGCAAGCATGGAAAGAACAAGACTTCAAGCAGAACTGCAGCTGAAGCAGAAGATGCACAATGGGCCCGGTCACACTGGGGAAAATAGGCGCGGCCAAAGTGCGGCTTTTTTTGAGCCGCACCAAAAGAGAAGCGCGGTGGCGGGATCAGACAGATCCCCCCCAGCTGGCGTGCAGTTCCTCCCCAGCACGATCAGATGCCGGGGGAAGCCACAGACTGCAGAGTGAGGCGAGCCCGCTGCGCATGCGTGTGCATGCGCAGTTCAGTGGGACCTTACATGCTGCGGGAGAGACAGGCACGCCGGCAATCACACGTCTGCCCCTGCAGCGATTTTTTTGATAAGTACTAGTGTTTCGTAGGTTTTTTTCTGATCTGCATCTTCGGCTGGAAGAGACGGATCGGGGACAGGTGCGCGCCTCTTCCCAGATGTTGCTGTGTGATCGCACCTGCTTGATGTGCCCCCGATCCCTCCCTCTTGCAGATCAAAGCCTCCAGTGTGACCGGGGCCAATGAGAGAGATCCAGCCATTTATCTATAAAATACATTTTGAACTCTCCTGAGAACTCTTACTAAATTCATCAATTATTTATTTGAAGTAAGCTGTCCTATAGAGAATTTTAGAGTCTCAAGAAAGAGTAGCCATGTCAGTTTTGCCATTTTTCAAAATAAAATAGTCATTGGTTCCAAGCAATTGTTTAATGCTTCAAGGTGTCAGTCAGGCGCCAAACATGGCTAATGAAATTAATTCACAGATTAGTTGTAAAGGTGCTATATTTTTTCATTTAAAAGATATTAATTATGAGTACATTGTTATAATAATGACTTCAGTATGTTTATCAAATATGGGCTTTATTTAATACAATTATTAGCACCTATTCAGCTAAAAATTTCTAAAAGCTACTTCCAAAAAATGATACTGCATTTAACATCTGAGCATTTAACATCTGAGGCTGTTAAAGAATACCACATTTAACTAATCTGAAGGCCACGTTGTTCTAATTCCTCAAAGATGAGAGAATCTAAGAGCCTCTTCAGCATCCTTAGATTATCTGGAATCCAAATAGCTACCTTAGGCACACGCCAGTACTTGATTATGACGCAAGACATTTTGTCTCATTTGGACTGAACACCTTGATGCTATTTCATGAATGGAAATTCTTGGCAGATTAGGGGAAAGTTATATGGTTATTGTTTGTTTGAAGTGCTATAAAAAGTACTTCATATATCTCATTATATATATTTTTCTATGAAGGGTCCTTCATAATTATTGCAGCGAACTATTTAAGAGATATCATTAAGAAGAAAAAATAAGAGCTGTTTGAATTCTCATTGTTAGAGCATACAGATTTAGTAGGGCGAAATGATAATGACATCATTCAATCATTCTTTTGCATCTGTGTCAGTAGTTAAGAGGATTCAAGGTTTTAAAAAACAGCAACTGTATCAAAATAATTAGTTTTGAATGAGGAGATACATGAAATGCGGAACCATCTATGTGTTCCTGTTCAAATAAAGACATGTTTATATAATCATCTTAGCCTTTGACTATGTACAGCTGTAGCAGATGTTCGCCTAGCCGCAACAAAGGCCAGAGCTTTTTTGGTCCTGGCCCCAGCCCAGTGGAACATACTCCTGACTGAGATCAGGGCTCTGCAGAGCCTATTACCCTGCCAGGCCTTTGGTTAAGGCAGTGGGCATCTACCAGCTGGCCCCCCTGTTGCTGTGGCAGTATTTATGGCTCAGCTTTGGCCCATTCATTCCCGGCTGTAGGAACTGAAATTGAAATTTCTTACACTGCCCACTTTAATTGTTTTTAACAGGTTTTATTGTATTCATTCAATATCTGATATTTATTGAATCATTTTAGACTGTAATGGAATTTATTGTTGTGACTCACACTGAGCCCACTTGCGGAGAGAGCAGGATATAAAGTGAAATAATAAATAAAATTAGCCTGTCCTGCCAGTATTTTTATTTATTTTTATTTATTATTTATTTGACTTGTATCTCGCCCTCCCTGCCGAGGCAAACTGAGGGCAGCTTACATAAAATATATTAGAGAACTAAAACAAAGGATTAAATAAAACCACAACAGTATAATTATAAAACACAGCGTAAAGTGCTAGTGTTGTTCGTGAATGATGGCGGGCATTACTGTCTACTTAGTACCGCTTTCCAGGACTTTCACTCACTTGAGCCGCCTTAAAGAAACAGGCTCTGTCCAGTTAGTACCGCTTTCCAGGACTTTCACTCACTTATTGCTTCATAAACATTCTGATTAAAGAGACCAACCGTTCACTTTGCATGCAAACTTTATGGCACAAGGGTAGTCAACTCTTTGTTATCGCTTTATGATCCACTTGCAACCATCCTTTATAAGCTAGACACTGTCTCAATTCGACTATAATCCAAGGTTTGCCGCTTTTTGAAGTAAACACTGCCCCTTTAAAAGTACCACCACGTTTAGAGCCGTTCCCGTCGAATATCCCACTTTAGCCAGCAGATGGCACTCGATTATAAGCTATAGGAGGAGCCTATGGCTAGGTCACCTGATCTAGCCCTCCATTTTTCTTCTTCCTGAGAGGAGCTTGGGTCCCACCTCCTTCAAAGCCTTCGATCACCATCTTGGAGGGTTGTTTACATTTACCGATTAAAGTTGCCAAAGTCTCAAAGGTCTGTAAACGCTTATATTTGAAAACTTTCTCTGATCTAGTCCTTCTGCTATAATCCTTTGCGACTGTTAGCTGAGTTCCCCCATCGTCCCGCATCTTTCGATTGCTTGAGGGGGTAGGACGTCCCCTCCCCCTTGCCGCTTTAGCTTGTGGGGGTTTCGCAACAGAGCTCCGATGTCTCACTTTAACTTAAACTCACTCATCCATCTTCAAAACGATCCAACAGGTCTCCCTGGGATCTCGCTGGGCAGAGTAGAATCGCCAAACCTTCATACGCTTGTCCCGGTGGTCGCTTCGAGTCCAATACTGGGAATCAAGGCAGGACGTTCGGGGCAGAGAGTAGCTCCCCTGTACCGGCTGTCGGCCAGAGGTAGGGCCCTCCAAAGCCCCCTGGCTAGAAGCCCATTGCTTCTGGGCTCCATGGGGGAGCGCGCACAATCGCGCTCCCTCCTAGTCCCCGATTCATGGCACATGTCTCTCGGAGGAGCGGAGAGCCATCGCTGGAGCGCCAAAAACCAGACGTTGGTCTTAGTTTTTTTAATGTTGAGTTCTAAGCCAGCTTTTGAGCTCTCCTCTTTCACTTTGGCCACCAAATAAGAAGGGAGCACTCACTGGAGAAGACCCTGATGCTGGGAATGACTGAAGGTCAAAAAAGAAAGGGACAGCAAAGGAAGAGATGGTTAGACAGTGCTATCGATGCAACGAACAGAGGATGGCAGAAGACAGGAGGGTTTGGCATGATGTGATCCATGGGGTCGTGAAGAGTCAGACCCGACTGTGTGACTGAACAACAACTTTCACTCTCAGCAAAGGCTCTTTAGATCCTCTTCACTTTTGGCCATTAGAGTGGTATCATCTGCATACCTGAGGTTGTTGATGTTTTTTCCAGCAATCTTAATTCCGGCTTGTGATTCATCCAGGCGGGCATTTCACATGATGTACTCTGCATATAAATTAAATAAGTAGGGTGACAATATCCTTGCCATACTCCTTTTCCTATGCTAAACCAATCAGTTGTTCCATATCCGGTTCTAACTGTCGCTTCTTGACCCTTATACAAGTCTCTCAGGAGACATATGAGGTGGTCTGGTACTTCCATTTCTTTAAGGACTTGCCACAGTTTGTTGTGATCCACAAAATCAAAGGCTGTAGTGTAGCTAATGAAGCAGAAATAGATGCTTTTCTGATACTCCCTTGCTTTTTCCCATAATCCAGCGAATGTTGGCAATTTGATCTCTAGTTTCTCTACCCGTTCGAAACCCAGCTTGTACTTCTGTCAGTTCTCTATCCACATACTGCTGATGCCCAGCTTGTAGGATCCTGAGCATGACCTTGCTAGCGAATGAAATGAGTGCAATTGTGCGATAGTTTGAACATTCCTTAGCATTGCCATTCTTTGGGATTGGAATGTAAACTGACCTTTTCCAATCCTGTGGCCACTGTTGAATTTTTCAAATTTGCTGGCACTATAATAGCATCATCTTTTAAGACTTTGAATAGCTCAGCTGGGATACCATCACCTCCACTAGCTTTGTTAGTTATGCATTCTAAGGCCCATTTGACTTTGCACTCCAGGATGTCTGGCTCGAGGTCAGTGATTACACCATCATGGTTGTCAAGGACATTGAGGTCCTTCTTGTATAGTTCTTCTGTGTATTCTTGCCATCCTTTCCTAATCTCTTTTGCTCCTCCTTTTTTATCCTTTATCATGGCCAGATTTGCATGGAACATTCCCTTGATTTCTCCAATTTTCTTGAAGAGATCTCTAGTCCTTCCCATTCTATTGTTTTCCTGTATTACTTTGCATTGTTCATTCAGGAAGGCCTTCTTATCTCTCCTTGCTGTTCCCTGGAAATCTGCATTCAGTTGGGTAAATCTTTTGTTTTCACCTTTGCCTTTTGCTTTCCTTCTTTCCTCTGCTATTTGTAAAGCCTCATCCGACAGCCACTTTGTTTTCTTGCATTTCTGTTTCTTTGGAATGGTGCTGATTGCTCCCTCCTGTACAATGGTCATAAACCTTCGTTCATAGTTCTTCAGGCACAGTTCTATCAAATCTAGTCCCTTAAACCTATTCTTCACATCCACTGTATATTCATAAGGGATGTGAACTAGGTCAAACCTGAATGGCTTAGTGGTTTTCCCAACTTTCTTCAGTTTAAGCCTGAATTTTGCAATGAGTAGTTCATGATCTGAGCCACAGTCAGCTCCAGGTCTTGTTTTTACTGACTGTATACAGCTTCTCCATCTTTGACTGCAAATTTGACTGATTCCGGTGTTGCCCATCTGGTGATGTCCATGTGTAGAGTCACCTCTTAGGTTGTTTGAAGAGGGTGTTCGCTATGACCAGCATGTTCTCTTGACAAAGCTCTGTTAGCCTTTGCACTGCTTCATTTTGTTCTCCGAGGCCAAACTTGTCTGTTATTCCAGTTACCTTTTGACTTCCTACTTTAGCATTCCAGTCCCCCATGATGATAAGAACATCGTTTTTTGGTGTTAGTTCTAGGAGGTGTTGTAGGTCTTCATAGAACCAGTCCACTTCAGCCTCTTCTGCATCAGTGGTTGGGACATAGACTTGAATTACTGTGATGTTAAATTGTTTGCCTTGGATTTGGACTGAGATCATTCTGTCATTTTTGAGATTGTATCCCATTACTGCCTTTTTCACTCTCTTGTAGACTATAAAGGCCACACCATTTTTTCTACAGGATTCTGAGTTAAATTTGCCCATTCCTGTCCACTTTAGTTCACTGATTCCTAAGATGTTGATGTTCAGTCTTGTCATCTCATTTTTTACCACATCCAGTTAACCTTGATTCATAGATCTTACATTCCAGGTTCCTATGCAGTATTGTTCTTTGCAGCATTGGACTTTCCTTTCACCATCAGACACATCCACAGCTGAGCACCCTTTCTGGGGTTACTTGTACTTGCCCTCTCCTCTTCCCCAGTAGCATATTGGACACCTTCCAACCTGAGGGGTTCATCTTCTGGTGTCATATCTTTTAGCCTTTTGTTACTGTCCATGGGGTTTTCTTGGCAAAGATACTGGAGAGGGTTGCCATTTCCTTCTCCAGTGGATCATGCTTGGTCTGAGTTCTCCACTGTGGCCTGTCCATCCTGGGTGGCCCTCCATGGCATAGCTCACAACCTCATCAAACCAAGCAAGCCCCCTCACCACATCAAGGCAGCAATCCATGAGAGAGCCAGTAGTATACATACTGCCACAATACACTAAAATTAATCTCTCAGCCTGAGCTACCTCACAAGGTGCCTGTTGTGGGGAAAGGAAGGCAAGGTAATTGTAAGCCACTTTGAGACTCCTTAGGGTAGAGAAAAGTGAGTATAAAATCAACTCTCGTTCTATTTCACCATTTGACATGCTAAATGATCCATGATATAGCACAAAGAACTTCTTCAGCGTTGGCCAGAAGAAGAAGAAGAAGAAGAGATTGGATTTATACCCCGCCCTTCACTTGGAGTCTCAGAGCGGCTTACAGACTCCTTTCCCTTCCCCTCCCCACAACAGACACCCTGGGAGGTGGGTGAGGCTGAGAGAGCTCTGACACAAACTGCTCTTTTTCAAGGACAGCTGTGCCAGAGCTTGTGACTGACCCAAGGTCACATCAGCAGGTGCAAGTGGAGGAGTGGGGAATCAAACTCGGTTCTCCCAGATTAGAGTCTGCACACTTAACCACTACACCAAACTGGCTCTCACCTTACATGTATAAGCTGATTTTTCCACAAGATGATACAGCCTATATAGGGGGCACCATAATACTCTCCTAGTAAGAAGTTGTCATGTAAATACCATTCAGCATTGTTTAGTTCATCCAGATATTATCCCTGACTCTCAGAATGGAAATTCAAAGAGCTTCCCATTGCCCCAAAATGCAGCCCAATGGCAAAGGGCATATTTATTAAGTAGCTAAGTTTTCCAAGCTCACCATCATTAGCATTGTTCCAACAGCCCTTCTCCTGACGAGACCTTGCAAAAAAAAAAAAAAGTGTAATAAACCTTATTTGTGCAAACTGTTATGGCGACCAACAATGTATTCCAAAACATAAGGATAATAGAGCCCATTATTCAGTTACAATGTAGATCTCTGGAACAGCTCCCAGAGCTTAATGTTGTTTTGCAAAGTATTCTAAGGATAAAGTCTATTGTTCAGAATTAGTGAAACTATTTTATATTTTAAGATGCAGAACACTGTAGTAAGGTACTTCTCTGCTGCAGTAATTAACAAACAACTTCCATTTGTTAAACAGCATTGAAATCTTAACAAGAAACCAGGAGGAAACCTTAATAATTATAAAACAGTGAAGTTCAGTGCCAGATAGGGAAACAAACACATTTATCTAATTAAACAGTTATAGAATTAGTAATCAGAATTCATGGATTACTGTAAATATATACTGTATGCGAAAAGCTTCATATTCATAACAGTAAAATCTGATCTGTTACAACTTAATGAATATTCGTACCGCCATACATTAGCAATAGTTTGCAGGCAATCTTTATAGCCCCCATACATCCTTAATAGTTAATGGCTGTGGTAAGTGACATTTAACATGTGTCTGTATTCAAACATTGCACATTAATGAAAAGGTAGCCTTTATCAGAGACACCCAACTGGCTGTCCATAGGCCAGCTGTGTCTCCTAGAGCAAGATGATTTGGCACTGTGGGGCCCTGCAAAATTTCAATCCATATAGTAAGCAGTTTCCCCAGTTTCACTTGCAAGGAATTTTTTTTTTAGGGGTGGTGGTTTTGATGTATGCATGTACAAGTGAGTGAACAAGGGAGTGACACTCTGAGTATTAACGATACACTTCTGCTTTAGATTTGGTACTGAACACTTCAACTGTGTCACCCACAGAGATTCTATATATGTAAAACCCTTATTGCTAGTTAGATTCAAGTCCAGGAGCTCCTTAGAGACCAACAAGAGTTTCAGGGTATAAGCTTTCAAGAGTCGAAACTCTTGTTGGTCTATAAATCTAGTGCTACTGGACTCGAATCTACTTTACTTCACACCAACACAGCTGCCCCCTGAAACTACCATACTGCTAGATGGTACTAATTTAAGAAGATTAGTTTGTACTGCAAAAATACACAAAATAGTCTTCAAATTATTGAATGTTAACTAGAACTATAAAATATAGGATGTTCTCATCACAAGAGGAAGACTGCTCTAAAACGGGATATTTGCTTAAATAGTTTGCCTACATTTAAAACCGTTTCCTTTCAAAAGCTTAACTGAGGAGTATAATGTATGGAATAAACATCCGAAACCAGGCTTGGTTCAGAAATAATCTGTCTTTCATGTTACATGGTAAGGTTTTGAAGGATTCTTATAGAATAACTTGACAAAGTTTCAATATGCCAGTTTTATTCAGGGAAAAGTATTTACCATCAGTGTCATTCCTATCAACTAAATGAGCACTACTCAGAAGATTCTCAATAACTCAAGAGGAGCTAAAAAAAATTACATGCTTTTTAAATACCCTAATAATATATGCATCCATGGATTTTCTAGGCAAGCTCATAATGTTGTCTCATTTAAAAATTGGCATATTCAGAACTTCCATTTGAATTGCAATATAAAAAAACCTCTTAAACTTAAGTACATATGGGAATCATCTTGTAACAAAGTAATGAAGGATTAACAGTGGTAATGGAGCCTGGACACAGCAGCCTGGCCAAGCCTCCTGTCCTCTCTCCACTGCTTATTATACTCTGCCCCTCTGCTGGGCAGCTAAGTGCTTGCCTCTGTGCCCTTCAACATTTTCACTTGCCTTTATCACACCAAGCTTGGCTAGAAGATATCAAAGGCATGGAAAAAGAAAAACTAGCAGGTGCCTAATTCAGATGAATAGTTACAGCAAGCAGGCTTCCTTGGCATGTAGAAATATTTTAAAACAGCAGACATAATGAAAAGTAGTATCAATCACAGAAGACCACCTGGATTTAATGCCACGTGTATTTTGCAAATGTGATTTAAAATAGTAATAAAAGTGAACATCTACTTTTCTTTCTTCTCTTACAAATCAACACTGTTAAAAAATGGAACAGTTTCCCTGCAAATGAGTCCTTCCAACTTGTATAAACTGCAACTTAATATTCTTGAAAGGTATTCTAAAATTACTTATTTAAACTTAGAGAAAGTGTTAAGTCAACCAACAAGAGGAAAACAGGTAAACAAAAATTATTGATTTCAATTTCAATGAACCAGAAAGGAGGAAAAGCAAAAATGTTTTCAGCACAACTAAACAGATAAATGTTTAGTGACAGAAAGTGAAGAGGACCTAAAGAGCCTCTTGCTCAGGGTCAAAGAGGAGAGCGCAAAAGTGGGCTTGAAGCTCAACATAAAAAAAAACTAAGATCATGGCATCTCTCCTTGGCAAATAGAAGGGGAAGTCATGGAAGTAGTGACAGACTTCACGTTCCTGGGATCCCAGATCACCACAGACTGTGACAGCAGCCATGAAATTAAAAGATTCCTGCTCCTTGGGAGGAAAGTGATGGTGAACCTAAACAGCATGATAAAAAGTAGAGACAGCACCCTGCCAACAAAAGTCTGCATGGTCAAAGCAATGGTATTCCCAGTAGTCATGTATGGCTGCGAGAGTTGGACTATAAGGAAGGACGAGCGCCGAAGAATAGATTCTTTTGAACTATGGTGCTGGAGAAGACTCTTGAGAGTCCCTAGGACTGTAAGAAGATCAAATCAGTCAATCCTAAAAGAAATCAACCCTGACTGTTTCCTGGAAGGCCAGATAATGAAACTGAAGCTCAAATACTTTGGCCACCAAATGAGAAGGTAGCACTCACTGGAGAAGACCCTGATGCTGGGAAAGATCGAAGGTCAAAGAAGATGGGGATGGCAAAGGATGAGATGGTTAGACAGTGTCATAGATGCAACGAACATGAAATAGAGCAAACTTCAGAGGACGGTGGAAGATAGGAAGGCCTGGTGTGATCTGGTCCATGAGGTCGCGAAGAGTCAGACTCGACTGTGCGACTGAACAACAACAACAAAACAGATGAAGTCTAAAAAACAAACAGTATTAAGTCTCAAATTAGTTACAAAAAAGCCCTCTTCAGTGTCCTAGAATAAAGGGGCCCCTTTTCCCCTGCAGTCTGAATTTAACTTCAACACATTGATGCACTTATTCTCAAACTTCCATGCAAGAACGGGGAATGCTGGTTGGTTTCTTTATTTTGTAAAAGATAAAACCAGTGAGTGAATAAATGAATGCTTTTGGGAAACCAAAATCTCTCATAGCTCCTCTCCTCTCAAAGCTTCACTGCTGTAAAATGTAATATGTATTCAAAGGCAGGTATAACTGGGAAACCTAACAAGAGACTGAAGGTATCATACAATTAGATTTTAAGGAATCCATGTTAACAGTTGTAGCAAGAATTTTAGCTATGGTCTTTGGACCACTGTCATATCCCAAAAGAAATCTAGTATCATACGAAAACTCAAAGAAAGAATGTTATGGTGAAAAGGCAGAGCAATTGATTCCCTATCTTTTCCATAATGCTAATCCATAGAGGCACAGCTCTTAATCTCTGTCTCCACTCTGGAGCAACAATTTTGGTCACCTCATTCACTGATTATTGCAGTCTTCCATTCTCTGGCTTTCAGTTGGCACAACTTTATCACTGCTGCCAGAACCATTTGCTGCTGATTGCTGCCCCTTTCTAAATTTCTACACGGTCTTCCTGTCTGCTCTTGGATCCACCCAAAACTCCTCATTCTTACCTTCAAAGCCCTCAACCGTCTTGACACCACTTATCTTTCTATCTCACATTCCTCTACAATTCTTAACTGTGACCCTCACTTCTCCACCCATCCTTATCTTATTATTTCCAATTAACTCACTCCTCAAAAGCCACCTTACCTGTGAAGTCTTTTGCACAAACTCTTAAACCTTATGCCATACTAAAGTTGAATGTATATGCTTCATTTCTGCTATTGTCCTCTCTTGCAATTTAGGAGGTTACATTACATGCATCCCCACAGTTACTTTATATGATTTTCCTTTTACAGATTGCAGCCAATGGGGCTGCAGGTTCCAACGGAAGACTAGCTTAAGTGATTCAGAAAATCCTCTTTTAGCTACTATGACAAGTCATGGGCACAAACCAGGAAAATATGGTTTGTATCAGTCAGTGTTCCCTCTAAACTGAGTTAGTGTGAGCTAGCTCACAGGTTTTTAGCCTCCGGTTCACACATTTTTGTTTTTGCTCAGGAAGGATGGCTCCAGAGCAAACTAATTTATGCATTAGTCAAATCGCCCGTTCACAACTTTAATGCCAATTGCTCACAAAGTAGCATTTTTGCTCACAAGGCTCTGCAGCTTAGAGGAAACATTGGTATCAGTTCATGGTTCATGTTTCAAACCAAACCTAATCGGGAAGTTTGCTCATAAACTGAACTGATTCATGGTTCATAACCCCACAAACCCTGTTGAAAGGGACCGCAAAAGTCTCAGAGACTATAAATCAGTTTTGTATATTCATGTAAGTAAAGGGACTGCAGTCCCTTTCAACAGGGTTTGCAGAAAGCCCAAAAAACAGCTGAGTGACAAGGAGCAGCCTGCTCCCTGCAGCTCAGCTGTATCAGGCTGTCTTCTGCCATCCCCTTAACGTTCTTCCGCCTCCCTGAGCCCCAGGGTGGTGGCCTTGGACTCGTAGGGGCAAATTCCACCTCTCTCACAAGAGGTCATTCTGCCTCCCCCAGCTGTCCTTAGGGGCTCTTTAAAAAGTTGTGGCCGCTGCAACCACCGCAGGGGGGGGGCTGCTGAGCTGCCCTCCCCGCCTTTTTCAGGCTTCGCAGGGTAGCTGCTGGAGCCTCTCCCCAAGATACCAACCAAGTATGAAGAACATTGGACCAGGGGGTCCAATTCTACGGGCCCCCAAACAGGTTGCCCCTATCCCCTCCATTGTTCTCTATGGTGGGAAAATAGAGAACAATGGAGGGGATGGGGGCAACCTGTTTGGGGGCCCGTAGAATTAAACCCCCTGGTTCAATGTTCCTGAAACATGGCATATATCTTGGGGAGAGGCTCCAGCAGCTACCCTGTGATTTTGGAGCCTCTCCCTCCACCCCCCTCCGCTCCAGCCCCCAGAATATACCCTATGTTTTTGCCATTGACTTCAATAGCCCA